>NC_041406.2:72555239-72855239 GCF_900747795.2 Erpetoichthys calabaricus
CTTGTATGGCATTGCTGTTTCATGCATTTTGACCACAATTCAGTTTCTGGTTAGTGTGTTACTTATGTCTCTCGTTCATGTGGATTTCTTCAACAACTGTGCTCACCAACTGTTCTATGACTTGCATTTAGATGGTTTAACTATACTGAAGTGGTATGAGTGAGTGTGGGTGTGAGTTTAAATGATGATAATGATATTTTTAAAGCAGAGTTTGTTTTATTTAAATACAAACACTACAGTACATGGCAACAACTTGTTTGAGAAGAATCAAACTGGAAATGCAATCATACTCTTATATTTTGAGTCATTTAGGAACGTAAAAAAATTATTCACTACTATAGAAATCTCATGAAATTACATTCTTCTCCACCTAAACCTTATATCACTCAAGGGAATATTTTACTTTTAATATATAATGCAACTAATCTTCTCAGAAGGCATTTGGCATTAATTCATCCATTTCCTCTACTAGCTGCAGAGGACAAGACCAGAACTCATCTATGGGAGCCACGCCAGTTCATCATGGGGCACACTCAGATATACACACACAGCTATTCACAATGAGCCAGCATTCTACTGCCAGTCAGTCTTTAGGCTATGTGAGGAAACAGAAAACCGGAGAAAATGCAAGCTTTGCAGAAAAGGAACAAAAGTGAATTTGTAGTGCCAAAGACTAAGGAATGGCAAGAAGTTCAAATAAGCTTCTAACATCTGTGTGTGTTTGTATAAATATACTGCATAGTATTTTATATTTTCTGAACCTCACAGCTCGAACTACAACATTATCAGACAATAAACATCTTAAAACACTTGCTAATATGAAACAACTGAGGGAGAAAAAGAAGCACTGTCTAAAAAAAATACATCTGTTTCATTTTGAAAAGACGACCTTGCAGAAAAAGAGAACCAGCATTAATCATCTGACCCTGGGCAGCTTGCCAGAAAAATCCTGCCGTAATATTTGATAAAAATTGTATTTTTCATCTTCCTTTTAAAAAGAAAATGTCAATATAACAAATATTATGTATACAAACACTCTGCATGTGAAAGACACAGTGAAGCAGAAAAAATATCAACCTACTGTAATAGTTATTCTTGGTTGTATTCTATCGCTTGATAACTACAGCAGTAATGTTAGTTTCAGTGTTCAAAAGAGAACATTTCGGGCTATAATTGCTAAATTTTAAGCTTGTATATAAACCACAGTCCATCAAAAATTAGATTAGATTAGACATACTTTATTGACCCCGAAGGGAAATTACTTGCATACAGCAGCAAAACAAAAAGCATAAAAATACACAGATGTCAGCACAAAGTACAATATAAGACAATAGAATTAAAACATATAGTACAATACAAATTATGCAATCAAAAACAAAACACCCAAATAAACTGACGTCTACACTATTTACTTGTACTTTCCTGGCTGAAGTGAAGGAAGAGGCATCAGGAGAAAGGATTGAACTGCCTAATGGCAGCAGGATGAAAAGATCTCCAGAGATGCTTCTTACTGCACCTCGTACTTTAAGCTGCAGGAATGAGCCTGTGACTAGATAGATAGATAGATAGATAGATAGATAGATAGATAGATAGATAGATAGATACTTTATTAATCCCAAGGGGAAATTCACATACTCCAGCAACAGCATACTGATACAAAAAAAACCAATATTAAATTAAAGAGTAATAAAAATGCAGGTAAAAACAGACAATAACTTTGAATAATGTTAACGTTTACCCCCCTGGGTGGAATTGAAGAGTCGCATAGTTTGGGGGAGGAACGATCTTCTCAGTCTGTCAGTGGAGTAGGACAGAGACAGCAGTCTGTCGCTGAAGCTGCTCTTCTGTCTGGAGATGACACTGTTTAGTGGATGCAGTGGATTCTTCATAATTGATAGGAGCCTGCTGAGCGCCCGTCGCTCTGCCACAGATGTCAAGCTGTCCAGCTACATGCCAACAATAGAGCCTGCCTTCCTCACCAGTTTGTCCAGGCGTGAGGCGTCCTACTTCTTAATGCTGCCTCCCCAGCACACCACCACGTAGAAGAGGGCGCTCACCACAACCGTCTGATAGAACATCTGCAGCATCTTATTGCAGATGTTGAAGGACACCAGCCTTCTAAGGAAGTATAATCGGCTCTGTCCTTTCTTACACAGAGCATCAGTATTGGCAGTCCAGTCTAATTTATTATCCAACTGCACTCCCAGGTATTTATAGGTCTGCACCCTCTGCACACAGTCACCTCTGATGATCATGGGGTCCATGAGGGGTCTGGGCCTCCTAAAATCCACCACCAGCTCCTTGGTTTTGTTGGTGTTCAGGTGTAGGTGGTCTGAGTCGCACCATTTAACAAAGTCCTTGATTAGGTCCCTATACTCCTCCTCCTGCCCACTCCTGATGCAGCCCACAATAGCAGTGTCGTCAGTGAACTTTTGCACGTGGCAGGACTCCGAGTTGTATTGGAAGTCCGATGTATATAGGCTGAACAGGACCAGAGAAAGTACAGCCCCCTGTGGCGCTCCTGTGTTGCTGACCACAATATCAGACGTGCAGTTCCCGAGACACACATACTGAGGTCTGTCTTTAAGATAGTCCATAATCTATGCCACCAGGTATGAATCTACTCCCATCTCTGTCAGCTTGTCCCTAAGGAGCAGAGGTTGGATTGTGTTGAAGGCGCTAGAGAAGTCTAGAAACATAATTCTTACAGCACCACTGCCTCTGTCCAAGTGGGAGAGGGATCGGTGTAGCATATAGATGATGGCATCCTCCGCTCCCACCTTCTCCTGATATGCGAACTGCAGAGGGTCGAGGGCGTGTTGAACCTGTGGCCTCAGGTGGTGAAGCAGCAGCCTCTCCATGATCTTCATCACATGTGACGTCAGAGCAACTAAAAGTACTGTACTCCAAGAAAGAGCCCCCTAGAGGGGATAGACAGGATTGTTCATGATGACATCCAATTTTACCACCATCTTCTTTTAAAAAACAGCCTCCAGAGTGTCCAGAGCCAGTCCTGTAATGGCGCTGACTTCACTGATAAGTTTGTTCAGGCGTTTTGCATCACTTGAACTCAAGTTGCTTCCTCACAAGACCACTGCATAGAACAACATATTGGCTACAATCATTGAAACATTCAGAAGAGTTAAAATACATTAAATAATAAAAGCCCACCCTTGCCCAATTAAGAGAGCTGTTCAGAAAAAAATAAAATTCATTATCAAATAACAAATACATTAAAACACTGAAGGTAAACAGGAAATAAAGACACTGTTTTTAGAATAATATCAAAACATTCTTGCCAAATTAAATAAAATCTCTGCACTGTTCCATGTAAAGATAATTAGATTTTTTCTAGTTTAGATAATATACGTCATCGCTTTATTGTTGACTTATGGAAGGTGCTTTAGAATTCTCCCTGGTAAGCAAAATCTATCCATCCTGGTTACTCTGAACAGTGAAGTTAAAGGGATAGGAATGACTGAAATTCTAACACTATACGACAAATAAGCAAATATCTTCCCCCAAAATAGTCTTAATTTAAAACAGTCCCAAAATATATGACCTAGTGAGGCTGGTGCTAGATGATGTCAGCCCCTGATATATAATCATTTTAACCTAGAAATACATGTTTGTTTTAAGATTACATTTTTTAAGATGTGTTTTGCACAGATTGATGAAAAACATATGAACAACTGAGTGTCTCTTTATGATGTATTCAGTATAATCTGCCACTTTAAATATTTCAATTGGTTTAGAAACAATATTATAGTTTGGGCTGATAGATGTACCCTACTTCATTGACCAGTACTGCAAGGAATAGTAGACAAAATCTGTTATATTTAAATATGAAAAGAGACAAAATGGCTCAGGTTAATAATAGCTGCTAAGTGTGCTTTTTCAAACTAAAAACACAGAGGTGAATTTTTAATTAAAATGTTATATTATTGTGCACCATTATTTTGTGATCAACTGTTAATTATTTCAACATTAGACCAGACTGTACATATAAACCACAATTAAAAATATTCTTTTACCCCAAGCAAAGACAAAGAATAATAATGGAATGTGATTAAAGCCTTTGTCACCCATGCTCTCACCTAAAATGCTCTCAGGATGCTCCTTTCAAAAGTGGCTAATGTTTTAAATTAACACATTTTGTGCAGTTCTGTGTGAAAGCAAGAAGGGATTTATCAATGACGGAGCAGTTTTTCATTTATCATAAAATAAGAATATTTTGGCCCCAACATGGTTCATAGTTTCAGAAGGCACTGTATGAATAAAATGCAAGGGAAGTTTCTTAAACAGCTTCATGCTTGGTGCTTTGAGTATGACAAGTTTGCATTCTTGCGTATTGGGCAGTTTTGGTTTGCAATTCAATCTTCAGTTTTGTATTGTTGTCAGTACTGAATTTATGCTCAAAATGCATACGCAAGTTACAACCTATAATGCTTTAGCAATGTGTTTTCCAGCCTTTTGTTCTGTAGTGGCACACTTTTTATAACCAAAATCATTCCAAGGCACACCAGTATCTTACTAACCACAGGCACATTATATCTCATACACATGCTCAACTGGCCAAAGGGCTGGGACTACCGAAGAAGTCAGTAATAAAGCAGCTCCGAGATCAGAGACACTTCGTGAGCACTTTGCTGGCATCTCCCAGCTGTTTTGTCACTTTGCCTGCTGCTCTATGCTTCCGAGGCAACTCGTATGCCCACTATCCACCAGCCCTGTAAGACTGGCTGGCGACCACACACCCAGGCAGATAAACTCTAGCAGCCAGGAGACACATCTGAAGTGCTCTGTGCTGTGTCTGCAACATAGCGATATCAGAGCTGCTTTTATGCCAGCTTCTTCAGGTAGTCCTGTCCTTCTTAGGTTATCCCTCTCAGGTTTAGACCCAGGTGCATAACACTATTATTTCCATGTCACACCTGGGTAGCTCTTACGGTGCACCACTGTGCCACGGCACACTGGTTAAGGAATTTACATACATGAACAGATAAATTACATGAAAACACCCAGTAAAACTGAAAGGTTTCAGTTTGTTCAACTTAAACACAACATGACGCTATTAACTGTATAACTGATGGTGCTTTGTAAGAACTTTATTTTTATCTTAATATTTTAAAATGTTTTTATACTTAATACAATAGGCAATATTTAAAATAAATTGTATTATTCTTCATACAGTAAGCAAACAACTTTACTATAAAGTTGTTTTACTGGTTTTACATTCTGAGTATTAAATGTTTGTTGAATATTTTACTTTAATATTTACAGTAATAGATCTATCTGTCTTATTACAATTTAGAATGTTTGACCCAGAAGAAGGAGTGAACAAGTGAAACAGTGAAATGCCTGAAGTGCATGATGATGTTGAAACTTGAATAACTTTGTATTTTAGTAAAGAAGACATTATGCCAATGATGGACATTTGATTTGTTAATATTGTAATTAGGAAGCTGATAAACTCAAGTTATACAGATTAGAAATCTTGATGCTTAAATATAATGTTTAGGTTTGAAGGATGGTAAATTAAATGAAAGTTTTATATAACCTATCTATTGAAATATACTGGCTGAGATTGAAATATGAGATGGTTTGGTATATTTGTGTCTGTGACCAAATGGCGAATGTACTTCTTACGGCAACTGAAGAAATTAAGTATTTCCCAGCCAAACCTAGTTCAATTTTACAATTTAATTGAAAGTGTAATCCCATTCTCCACTGTTGTCTGTGCAATGGTACACTTCAAATCTAAATTACAGCATGTTGTGAGGTCTGCTGATAATATAATTGGCTGTGTTCTTCTGTCTGTTGCAGACCTGTATACATCTTGTGTCACTAGCCGTGTCATAAGGATCACCACAGACGTATTCGGGGCAACTATCTGAGAAGGGGTCTGACTTGTCACAACTGTCAGGACAGCACTACATGGACAATCTGCCGCCCAGTGAGCGAAAAGAGTTACCAACTCCTAAATGTGTTGGCTGCAATAAGCGTGATAGTGTAAAGAAACAATGGGCTTCTAAGCCAGCACTCTGCGTGGTGCCATGCTTGATGGACTCTCATTAAAATGCAGACTTTTAGTAATTTTGCTGGTGAAGTAATTAAGTTTCTTTACATTTTTCTTTGGATTTATTTGCAATTTCAGAGTTTTTACAGAGTTACTGTTGATACTAAAATTGTTGCTTCTTCATATAATTCTTTACATTTTTTACGGGTTTTGATAGAGTTCAAAATCATATATGCATAAACCTATACTGGAGCATCCTGTTATAAGTGGTTCAGCAGTCAGTGTTTTAAAACAAATGTCAACAAATTGCGTGTTATGGGTATAAGTAATTGGGAAGTAAATTCTTGAAGGACACTACAATGAGACACAAGTCAGAAGGATTACCAATAAACAACAAAAGTCTTCCAGACAAACAGAGATTAGTGGGACTGTGTTGGTTATGGCAGAAACAGGCATCTGGAGAAATACCCCCAGTGACTGACCCTCCACTTAACATGTGAGCAACTAGCAAAGCACATCAGGCATGTGTGTGTCAACAGGAGACCCCACAAGGGTTAGGTGGCAACCTGCCCCATGTAGTTTATAGGATCAGTCACTGCTGTGATTTCCAAGATTTTGACCAGAAACGGACCCCACAAGCCTGTTAAATGCTGCATTCCTATTTTAGGTGGCAAGTGACTCTGATCGATGTGTTTTTCTTTGTGAGCAGGACTTCTCAAGTAATTGCAATCTAAAAATAAAATGAGCTGTTTCTTGACTTGTTACCTAAAACACACCAGTCATGATCAAAAGATTCTGTAAGAATCACACATTAGTTTTTTTTACTTGTCTCCTTTGCTTTACCATTAGGATATGATGAGGGTTATATTTGAAAGATAATTGAAAGAAATCAGAATATGTTGCCAGTCATAGTTAAAAACCAAAGTAAAGAATTCATTTCCTATATTGTTTCATCAGTTTTGCTAGACTTTTTTTAGGTTTAAATCAAAGTTATTCTTTAAATGTATCTCCTGGGGCCTCATGTATAAACGGTGCATACGCACAAAAATGTTGCGTACTCCCATTTCCACACTCAAATCGTGATGTATAAAACCTAAACTTGGTGTAAAGCCACACACATTTTCACGCCAGCTCAAACCATAGCATACACAAGTTCTCCGCTCGGCTTTGCAGACTGGCGGCACCAAGCATCAAAGTAGTGATTTTATTCCATTGTGGTTTCCCTTTCTTTTTTAGATCCACGTCCCTGACGCGGCTTTATAAATACACTGAAATTAACCGCATATTGTTTATTAGTTTAAGGCATCTGATTGCAAGTAACCTGTAACAATATAATGGTCCACAGAATGGTCAAACTATTCCAAATACCTCACGCTGTATTCTTGCTGGGGCTGGGGCTGGCGTGACACTGGAAGGATGGATGGATAGAATAATTAAACATGTACTACGAAGATATTTCAGTCTTCCTTAAAAGTTTTGAAGAATCGACGTTCTCAGCTTACAGATGGCTTAACGTCTATTACTGAGCAGATTGTGTGGCGATTGCGTACTTGAAGAAAGAAAAGAAAGGACAGGAATTGGGGGTTAGTACGTTTGAAAGAGACAGTACTGCTGCAATAAATTATTTCATCGAAGGTCGCGCATGGCGCAGCAAGCATCTTGCATGAGGCATGAACAATCACTGCGCCACCGTGTTCCCATGTTTAATACATGCTTTAATTCCTATCATCATGAAAATGATATCAAGTTGTGAGATTTTCAGCCCAGACACTACCAAACAGACACTGGCAGTTCTTAAAAAACACACACGTTTAATAGAATTGGCCCCACAAGTCCAAATCCCGCACACACACAGTGTTCCCAACACCACAACACCCTTCCTAGTGCCTTTCAATGTCCATGTTCAATGTATAGACCACCTCCCGATCCTTCCAGACGTCCCGGCTGGGTCTGGCCCACAGCCTCCTGCCACAAAGTATACAGCTCAGTATTTTAATTATTCAGAGAGCTGTAATATCTTGAATGTAATGGATTCTGTGTCCTGTCGGAGGCAGAGAAAGCCCATTTAAGAAGCATGTAGTGATTCACACACATACAGCACATAGAAGAACACATACAAAACAAAGCATGTAGTGTGCTACTTTAGTTACGATGGGATTTGAGAAACTAGTAAACAATTTTAAGATGAAGTTTATGATGTTCTACTTTAATGACAAAATAAACTGTGATTAAAGTGGAAATTTTGAGATTAAATTTGACATTTCAAGCTTTTTTCTCACTGTCTCCCTGCTTTCATATGACACTCAGACGGTGAGCTACGACTCGCCTTTTCACGGCAACTTTTATATCTGACAACTTTTTTTTTATTTATGAGATTTTGTGAACTTGAGCTTTCGAGTTTCTCCGACACTCTATGTCACTTGATCAACTTCCTTTTGTTGTTTATGGCACTGTTTAAACCAACAAACAGTACGTTTTTCCATGCCTCCACTTAGTATTCGCTGAAATTCTTCTATTTTCCCTTGTGCTTTTGCCATTGTCTTTTCACAGAACACTGAGCTTAAGGGCTATTTATATTGATTTGCATATTCAAAGAGGCGTAATTCTGGGAGGAGATTGAGGCGGGACAACAGGTGCGTGCACATGCGTTACTTTTCACGCTGACCGGGATTTATGTAGCAGAAGAACATGGAAGTTGGCGAACGCACAGATTTATGCATCTGGATTTTTTTTGTATGTACACACATTTCTGTTTTTGTCCTTACGCCATGTTTTAGTGTGAATTCTATGCACGCTGTTATGCATGAGGCCCCTGGTCTTTTATATCCTGAATCATCTTGTCTATTCTACTGTGTGTTTCCACTATAGTCTTCCTTATATCCTTTTTATCATTCTTTACCTCATTTGTTTTTACCCAGAGTATGGTAATCAATACTTTCAGCTCAGACAGCTTGTTTCCATCTTCTCCGTACTCCGGGTGGAGTTTCATATCCCGTTGGAGTTGATGCTGTTGACTCACAGGGCATGTTGATAGTAGTTGACTGCAGGGTAATAAAGAAGCCAAGCTCAATTCAGATATGCTGCCCGAGGGTGATATATTCTCGTTGCCCACCAATCGCAGTTTCTCTCCCACATTTGCTGTAGGCTGGAGCAGATGCTGCATTGTGAGGTCCTGGCTGATCCATTCCTTCACCTCTCTCTTCCAGTTGGCAGACTGTATTGTGAACATGAGACCAACTTAGTAATGCAACTTTAGATACCTTTACCTTCTCTTTCTGATCCCTTGGTTTTAATATACTTGCAGTTGATTCCTCTTGGGTTAATTAAAGACAGGGTATCTTGGATAGATTAAAAAAATATCTGAATTACACTCCAGCATGTGGAGCACCATCTCAGACACCTGTCTATCTCAACTGATGAGACCAACCAATCAAAATTAAAGAATTAAAAAGTGATATGCATAAACTTCCTTGCCTAAAATGCTTCTCTTAAGTAACCAAAGCACTGCAAGTATTTTAAATACAACACTCTTTGCTTAATCCTCATTGAGAAGGCATCATGCCTTAAATAGAGAATTACTTAAAAATAAAAAGTTCCAAAATGCATCACCAATCAGTAATCCTAAGCATTCAAATGTTTGTACAATCTGCCCCCATGCATATAGGATTAGCACTATTTGTGTACTTAGTGGGTGCTCTGGTGCCCATCCACTTTTTTCTTGGAGTTGCTACCTTCTATCGGAGTCCAAGTTAGGAGCAATGTGCCCACCTTGCTTATATACTGCTCAAAAAAATCAAAGGAACACTTTTTAATCAGAGTATAGCATCAAGTCAATGAAACTTCTGGGCTATTGATCTGGTCAGTTAAGTAGCAGAGGGGACTGTTAATAAGTTTCATCTGCTTTGATGTTAATGAAATTAACAACAGGTGCACTAGAGGGCCATCAATAAGACGACCCCCAAAACAGGAATGGTTTAGCAGGTTGAGGCCACTGACATTTTTCCCTCCTCATCTTTTCTGTCTGTTTTTTCATTATTTTTGCATTTGGCTACGGTCAGTGTCACAACTGGTAGCATGAGGCAATACCTGGACCCTACAGAGGTTGCACAGGTAGTCCAACTTCTCCAGGATGGCACATCAATATGTGCCATTGCCAGATAGTTTGCTGTGTCTCCCAGCACAGTCTCAAGGGCATGGAAGAGATTCCAGGAGATGGACAGTTACTCTAGGAGAGCTGGACAGGGCCATAGAAGGTCCTTAACCCATCAGCAGGACCGGTATCTGCTCCTTTGGACAAGGAGGAAGAGTATGAGCACTGCAAGCCACTGGTGTGAATGTCTCTGACCAAACAATCAGAAACAGACTTCATGAGAGTGACCTGAAGGTGAGCTCTGCTCACTGCCCGGCACCATGAAGCTCGATTGGCATTTGCCATAGAATGCCAGAATTGGCAGGTCCACCACTGGTGCCCTGTGCTCTTCACAGATGAGAGCAGGTTCACCCTGAGCACATGTGACAGACGTGAAAGGGTCTGGAGAAGCTGTGGAGAATGTTATGCCGCCAGCAGCATCGTTCAGCATGACCAATCTGGTGGTGGGTGAGTGATGGTCTGGGGACGCACAAACCTCTACAGACTAGACAACAGCACCTTGACTGCCATTAGGTATTGGGATGAAGTCCTTGGACCCATTGTCAGAACTTATGTTGGTGCAGTGGGTCCTGGGCTCCTCCTGGTGCATGACAATGTCCAGCCTCATGTGGCGAGAGTATGTAGGCAGTTCCTGGAGGATGAAGGAACTGATACTATTGACTGGCCCCCACGCTCGCCTGACCTAAATCCAATAGAACACTTCTGGGACATTATGTTTCGGTCCATACAACGCCTCAGACTGTCCAGGAGCTCAGTGATGCCCTTATCCAGATCTGGGAGGAGATCCCCCAGGACACCATCCTTCATCTCATTAGGAGCATGCCCCCCTGAACATTGTCAGGCATGCATACAAGCACGTGGGGGCCATACAAACTACTGAATACGATTTAGAGTTGCTGCAATGAAATTTCGGCAAATTGGATTAGCCTGCTGCATCATTTTTTCACTTTGATTTTCAGGGTGTCTTTGAATTCAGCCCTCTGTAGGTTGATAATTATTTCCATCAAACAATGCGGCATCCTTTCGTTCCTCACACATTACCCAGTCCGTATCAGTACAGATATCCAGCAGGATTTTTTTTTCCCATTGAGATCTGATGTGTTTTCAAAGTGTTCCTTTAATATGTTTGAGCAGTTTATATACAGTATCACTGCCACCTTCTCTGTCTCATCTGCCTTTCTCACCATTTCATAAGTATTCTTCCACCTAATGGTGCTTTGTGACCCCACTCAAAATTACTATAAATGCCTTGGGCAAGGATTTTTCAGACACTAGCTACCCTTCAGGTTGGATAGGACAGTTGAGTAGTTATTTTGTACCATTTTATGCCCTAGAAATCATGCCCTTTCAAGTGTAATTCTTGTAAACTGCTGAGAAGCCAGCTTTCTTGTTTTTTTTTGTTTTTTTTTAGATAAAGTTCCATTGGGAGTTAATGCTGTAAAATGTCAAGTGGTAGCTTGTTGAAAATATAAGGCACTACTGGGTTCATTAAAAACTGACATGTAGAGAAGTCAAGACAAAATAGTGGCTGGTTCATCATTTTTAAGCCTTTATCTTTCCTTATCTATATTAAACCGAAAATACACATATTATTGGTGATACAGCTATTTTCCTTTTTTTTTTTGGTAAATGATTTGGTCACTGGATCAACCAGTCATTAGTCAATTTATTATCTGTAATAAATATCAGCCTTTGCTTATATACCATTAAATACTACACAGCAGCAGATAAGACTGAGAAAAGACATAAATGTTGAGTAAAAACCACAGAAAATAAACCAAAATCATTAAAAAGTGCATAATGCAGAAAACAAGCTGATAATGAGACACTTTTACAGTTTACACCTACATATCAAGATTAATTAGAACTTTGCATTTGCACTGAAGAAAAAAAACTTGACTGCAATATGGAAGATAGCACAAAAAAAAATGAGAGTCTCCTAGCCAGAGTGGATTGTGAGGCTTGTAATGACTGCTGAAACTCTGAAGTTTTGACAAGGAATTAGGGTGGGCCACCATTTACTTAGCAAAAGTTTATTCACCCCTTGGAGTGCTGGTCTACCTCAGATCACACAATAATAATGATCATAATGCAATTCTAAACTCAATTAATGACAAATCAGAAAATACAGAAAAAAATAACAGAGAGTATTTATAAAGACTGAGTCCTGATTTTTACTGTCAGCTTTTCAGAATCATTTTGTTGAGTAGATGAGATAAGATATTTAAGTCGTTAAATCTCTCGTCACTTTATTCCATGTTGAAATCTTAAACACCTTTACTGTAAATATCTACGGTAGAAGTTTATCAATGGCTCAGAATTTAGAAGGTAGTTCATGTACTTAAACATGGAAGAGGGTGAAAAAAATATACCCATCTATCTGTTTTCAGCATTGGCTTAATTCAGTTTTATGGTAGAAGAGAGATTGCATGCTAGTATGTTACCAAGGCCATCATGCATAATCCTACCCTAAATCATACCCATACCCAGTGTCACCATTTATCTAAGATTGGTGTTTCTTTGGAGAGTTTGAGAAAAACTGCAATTCCTGGAGAAAAACTCACACAAATAAGAGAAGAACATACAAACACCATATAGAAAGTGAGCAGCATTACAACTTGGTTTCCTGAAGCTGAGAAGCAGTCGCAGTAACCCTTGTTTCACTGCACTATCAGGACGAAAATCTAATGGACAAAATTCCTGTCACTCTTATCAGAGCATAACCAAGTAACTCAATGATACTCCTCTCCTACAGTGGACCAAGCATCTTGGCAGTAATATTGTGTGTGATGGTTAGAGCACCGGTCCCTGGTTATTAGGAATTTCTGGTCATAAGTAAAGGCTGTAAATATAGATGGACATCAAAACAAGGAGACCTCCGTTAGGTTTAATGGATTTCTGTGGAGAATATAGACTACGATTCATTCATTCTACGATTCGTTCATCAGCAAGCTGTACTGACTAATTAAGAGAGAGTGAGAAATTTTTAATGAAAAGGATCAGGAGATGAGAACTAATTGAAAATACAAGCAGTAATTATTACCAAAAGTCAGCCTGATTTGTTTTCAGGTTGAAAACATTCATGAAAAATCAAAGCCCTTAATACCAAAAGCAGGTTTGTTAACTAGGAAAAGCTTTTTGTCAGAAGACTCCAACATTATTCCTGCTTTTATCATAATGTCAAATATCCTAGAAATGCATTCACCAACCTGTATACCATCTGATACTGATAACAGACTGATAATAGGAAGGATTGCCACTCATGGAGGACAAAAAGGGCATTGCCAATTCTGTTAGGCTTTAGAGGCACACCAGGCCTGCACAAACCCACACTTATACTCCAAACTAAGTGGCTGAACTCCAGCTTGTAGCAGGATCTGCCTGGACTTCATCTGATAAAAAAGTGTAAATCAGAGTTGAACTGACGTGCAATGTCGTGGCAGTGCAATGGCCCCTCTGCAGACTTCTTGAGCCACAAGATGTGAAATGGACTCAACCCAGAAGAAAGAGCTGTAAATTAATGAATGACAACTATGATGGAGAAAATACTGAATCTAAAGGAAGGCACTGATTTTGTAATTGGAACTGACAATTGGAACTAAACCAGTTGCACTCATTCCACTCAGGATTCTATCAAGCACACTAACTGAATTCTCTGGGGAATTCTGAGGGAACTCTGGGTAGCCACTCCTGAGCAAACCCTTCAAAATTACTGAAAACCTCTAAAACCTCCACTCAGAAACCAGAAAAATGATGAGCTGCTCCCTTTTTGGAGAGTTGAAAGCCAATGACCTCTTTCCTTGTGGACCTAAAAACTGAGATCCAGTCTGCCAAGCCAAGCACTGAGCCAGTCTGACTGAGACTGAGAAGCAGGTATTACTTCAGAAGGAAACTTCAGCAACTAAACTCTTGTTCCAGAAAGAGTAATGCTTTTTCCTATGAAGCTGCAGATGACACAGCACAGGGCCTAACTTAGGAAGCAGAAGCCCACCACAAACAAAGGATCATGCAGCAAAGAGAACACGTGCACTGTAATGCAATCCATTTGGATTTAGAGCAGCAACAAAAGCAACAACTCCACACAACATCAACCATCATCTTTAAAGGCTTGGTATCTGTCATGCATGCATGTACACTAAAGAAAGTTTTCACATTTGCCACATGACTGAAATTTCAAAAATTCTGCAGAAATCGATGTACACCACTATGAATGTCCAGTAACGGAAAAGTTTATTTATTTATTTATAAGTTAGGCAACTGCTACAAACACTGGGTGGCCCAGGAAATGTATTCAATTATTAATGATTTTGGTCACCTGTATTTACTGTGTGAGTGGCAGAATTCTTGCTACCTGTGGGTGTTTCATATTCCATGCCATTGATTTACAGCATTTTGTACATCTGCATTACTGTTATTATATACTATTAACACGATGTTTAAGCAGACACCTTTATCCAATATAATTTACAAAATCACATCAAAATACGTATACTTAAGTTATTAGAAACAACAAAGTTTATAATAGAGAGCAAAATGTACAGTAAACCACAAGAGGCTTTATGCTGCAGTAGCCCCAAGGATCAATAGAAATGAGCAGTTTAGCCAGACCACAGCGAGGTGATGGTTGATGGGGTAAACAGAGCCATAGATCCAGGAGGACAGCAGATGGATGGAAAACCTAAGCAATCCCAGAATGCTTTGCAAAAATGCTCATCTGCCAGATACCCATGATAATCAGTGGATTTGGAACAGTTAAGAAGGTCATAGAAAACTTAACCCACAGGCTTGGAGCAAGAACTGTGACACATTCTCCAGTTATGTACCTGGTATCAGAAGTGAATTCAGCAGAAAGGGTGAGGCAGAATGGAGACTTACTGTAAGGGTATATAGAAAGACCAGAGCCTGGAGATGTTGAGGAGCAGAACCATGCAGGACGCTGTAGGCCAAGACAAGAGTTTTGAAAGAAAGCAGAGGTTGTACAGTGCCAAAGTCTATCCTAGTAGTATTGAACGCAAGCAAGGAAGCAGTCGACTGTGGATAGGAAGCCACCCCACTGCAGGGCACACTCACACACACGGAAACATAATTTACAAATACAAAAATACAAAACATTGACAAAGCTTGTCTTTGAATTCTGAGAGGAAACCAAATTAATGAGACAACAAACTTTTAGTTTTCATTATCTTACACCATGATATGAAGATTCCACAACAGTCTGATTTCTGTATTTATTTATTTATTGAGTTAATTGAAGCTAAGTTTTTGATGTCCGATTTAAAATGTAAATGTCATTAGTGTGTGAGTAATATGTGTGTGTTTTTTTCTAATTTTAAACAGTGGTCTTTATATGAAAATTTGTATCCTAAATGAATGAAACAATAAGGACAGCAGGACAATTCAAATACTTCTGTAAGTGGACCAAATGGAGACAATTCAGTAACAAAATGAGGACAGTAGCTCTGAACACTGGCCTAACATGGCGCATTCTTCCACCTGTGAAATTACAAATCTAAAAAAAACAATCTTTGTCAAAGGATATTTATGTGTCTGTCTGTTAAAAAAATCATCATTAAATATGTAAATGAATAATAATCGAGTGTATGAGTATGAAAATATTCAGTGTAAAGACCAGACACCATTGAGCACTGATTAACAGTAAACTTGTTTTTAGAATAAGTTATACAGTTTTATTTATTACCAGTGTGTCATTAATCTCCATAATTTATTTATAGGATCTAACATCTTTCTTAAAACTTTCTACAGTCAAAGGAAAGTATATATATATATATATATATATATATATATATATATATATACTCACACATGTGTGCATGGGAGGCAGCTTAAGGGCTCAAAAAGAAGGTAATTTCACACCAGCCAAGGGGATGGCAGAGTATAGAAGAAGAAGTAAATGAAAATGCAAAAACAACATCTGTTATCAGGCAGGAGTCAGATACCAAGAGAATCAATCAAGTAGTGAATACATTAAACCAGAGACACAAACCACAATTCAAAGGTTGAAAGACGCTAGCAAAAAGGCAACAACAGGCATATAGATGGTTCACAATATGGCTGTGGTCATACTCACACTGCCACTGCAATTTCATAGAGTAGAAAGCCTCCTGGGCCTCTTTTGTCCACCTGAACATTTGAGAGTAATTCAGTATTTATTTGTATTAAATAATCATTCAGCATACAACCCATGTCGTGTTCTTCCAGGAACACCTCACTGGAGTCCATCAGAATGTGTGCAGCTCTGGCGCTGTGTTAGCGGAGATGCTCTCAGTGCTCTGACCATTATCTTCTCCAGGTTCTATCAGAGCGTGAAGAATTATGGAGGATGGAAGATTACAGAGAGCTACAATTCAAAAATCCCAGGGATGAGCAGGACAGCAGCATTTGTGATAACGTATTTCGTATATTTAAGAGGATATTGTTTTGTACAATAAATCTATCATTTTTTAACTACAATCTTCACTCTCTTTCTTAGAAACCTCTGGAAACAAATAATTTCAGAGACCAAGAAATACTTTTCTCACTGACAGATACAGTATGCTAATGAAAACAAAAAAGCAAGAACATATAATATCTATATCTATATATCTATCTACCTATATATATATAAATATATATATATATATATATATATATATATATATATATATATATATATATGGTTGAAATAGTTTACTGTCAAATAATGCAAAGAGTACGCAACACGTGTTTCGCCCTAATTCTGGGCTCATCAGGCGTACACACTCACATAGGGAGAAACACGTGTCGCGTACTCTTTGCATTATTTGACAGTAAACTATTTCAACCATTCTATGATCTGCTTCTCTCAACTGAAATGAGGGCACCGTGGCGGATGTTAGCTGACTTGCTGACCAACCACAAGCATTACCTGGTAGGTAACCACCCATACAATCAGATTGTGACACAGACTACGAATGCAATGAATGTAATTACCCCGATCTACATGCTGTCAAATGAATGAACCACACGGCGTGGCACAACGTTAGAGGCTTCGCCACTGACGTCCGAGGTTCAATTCCCCGAGAGGGGGGTGCAGTGAGTGTGTACGCCTGATGAGCCCAGAATTAGGGCGAAACACGTGTCGCATACTCTTTGCATTATTTGACAGTAAACTATTTCAACCATTCTATGATCTGCTTCTTGCAACTGAAATGAGGGCACCGTGGCGGATGTTAGCTGACTTGCTGACCAACCACAAGCGTTACCTGGTAGGTAACCACCCATACAATCAGATTGTGACATAGACTACGAATGCAATGAATATATATATATATATATATATATATATACACACAGTGCATCCGGAAAGTATTCACAGCACATCACTTTTTCCACATTTTGTTATGTTACAGCCTTATTCCAAAATGGATTAAATTCATTTTTTCCCTCAGAATTCTACACACAACACCCCATAATGACAACATGAAAAAAGTTTACTTGAGGTTTTTGCAAATTTATTAAAAATAAAAAAACTGAGAAATCACATGTACATAAGTATTCATAGCCTTTGCTCAATACTTTGTCGATGCACCTATGGCAGCAATTACAGCCTCAAGTCTTTTTGAATATGATGCCACAAGCTTGGCACACCTATCCTTGGCCAGTTTCGCCCATTCCTCTTTGCAGCACCTCTCAAGCTCCATCAGGTTGGATGGGAAGTGTCGGTGCACAGCCATTTTAAGATCTCTCCAGAGATGTTCAATCAGATTCAAGTCTGGGCTCTGGCTGGGCCACTCAAGGACATTCACAGAGTTGTCCTGAAGCCACTCCTTTGATATCTTGACTGTGTGCTTAGGGTCGTTGTCCTGCTGAAAGATGAACCGTCGCCCCAGACTGAGGTCAAGAGTGCTCTGGAGCAGGTTTTCATCCAGGATGTCTCTGTACATTGCTGCAGACATCTTTCCCTTTATCCTGACTAGTCTCCCAGTACCTGACGCTGAAAAACATCCCCACAGCATGATGCTGCCACCACCATGCTTCACTGTAGGGATGGTATTGGCCTGGTGATGAGCAGTGCCTGGTTTCCTCCAAACGTGACGCCTGGCATTCACACCAAAGAGTTCAATCTTTGTCTCATCAGACCAGAGAATTTTCTTTCTCATGGTCTGAGAGTCCTTCAGGTGCCTTTTGGCAAACTCCAGGCGGGCTGCCATGTGCCTTTAACTAGAGAGTGGCTTCTGTCTGGCCACTCTACCATACACGCCAGATTGGTGGATTGCTGCAGAGATGGTTGTCCTTCTGGAAGGTTCTCCTCTCTCCACAGAGAACCTCTGGAGCTCTGACAGAGTGACCATCGGGTTCTTGGTCACCTCCCTGACTAAGGCCCTTATCCCCCAATCGCTCAGTTTAGATGGCCGACCAGCTCTAGGAAGAGTCCTGGTGGTTTCGAACTTCTTCCACTTACGGATGATGGAGGCCACTGTGCTCATTGGGACCTTCTAAGTAGCAGAAATTTTTCTGTAACCTTCCCCAGATTTGTGCCTCGAGACAATTCCTTTGACTTCATGCTTGGTTTGTGCTCTGACATGAACTGTCAACTGTGGGACCTTATATAGACAGGTGTGTGCCTTTCCAAGTCATGTCCAATCAACTGAATTTACCACATGTGGACTCCAATTAAGCTACAGAAACATGTCAAGGATGATCAGGGGAAACAGGATGCACCTGAGCTTAATTTTGAGGTTCATGGCAAAGGCTGTGAATACTTATGTACATGTGCTTTCTCAATTTTTTTATTTTTAATAAATTTGCAAAAACCTCAAGTAAACTTTTTTCACGTTCAAATTAAAGTAACATTTTGAAAACAAATCAGATCTCAATGGGAAAAAAAATCATTCTGGATATCTCTACTGATATGGACTGGGTAATGTGTTAGGAACAAAAGGATGCCACAGCGTTTAATGAAAATGAAAATGATCAACCTACTGAATTCAAAGACACCCTGAAAATAAAAGTGAAAAAATGATGCGTCAGGCTAGTCCATTTGCCGAAATTTCATTGCAGCAACTCAGAATCGTACTTAGTAGTTTGTATGGCCCCCCAAGTGCTTGTATGCATACCTGACAACGTTGAGGGGGCATGCCCCTAATGAGACGACGGATGTTGTCCTGGGAGATCTCCTCGTAGATCTGGACCAGGGCATCACTGAGCTCCTGGACAGTCTGAGGTGCAACCTGGCGGCGTCGGATGGACCACAACATAATGTCCCAGAGGTGTTCTATTGGATTTAGGTCAGGCAAGCGTGGGGGCCAGTCAATGGTATCAATTCCTTCATCCTCCAGGAACTGCCTGCATACTCTCGCCACATGAGGCTGGGCATTGTTGTGCACTAGGAGGAACCCAGGACCCGCTGCACCAACATAGGTTCTGATAATGGGTCCAATGATTTCATCCTGATACCTAATAGACCTCCAGACCCTTTCACGTCTCTCACATGTGCTCAAGGTGACCCTGCTGTCATATGTGAAGAGCACAGGGTGCCAATGGTGGACCTGCCAATTCTGGTATTCTATGGCAAATGCCAATCAAGCTCTATGGTGCCAGGCAGTGAGCACAGGGCCCACTAGAGGACATTCGGCCCTCAGGCCACCCTCATAAAGTCTGTTTCTGATTGTTTGGTGAGAGACATTCACACCAGTGGCCTGCTAGAGGTCATTCTGTAGGGCTCTGGCAGTGCTCATCCTGTTCCTCCTTGCCCAAAGGAGCAGATACCGGTCCTGCTGGTGGGTTACGGACCTTCTACGGCCCTGTCCAGCTCTCCTAGAGTAACTGCCTCTCTCCTGGAATCTTCTCCATGCCCTTGAGACTGTGCAGGAAGGCACAGAAAACCTCCTGGCAATGGAACATATTGATGTGCCATCCTGGAAAAGTCGGACTACCTGTGTCACCTCTGTAGGGTCCAGGTATCGACTCATGCTCCCAGTAGTGACACTGACCGTAGCCAAATGCAAAACTAGTGAAAAAACAGCTGAGGAGGGAAAAATGTCAGTGGCCTCCACCTGTTAAGCCATTCCTGTTTTGGGGGTCGTCTCATTTTTGCCCCTCTAGTGCACCTGTTGCTAATTTCATTAACAACAAAGCAGCTGAAACTGATTAACAACCCCCTCTGCTACTTAACTGACCAGATCAATATTTCAGAATTTTCATTGACTTGATGCTATAGTCTGATTAAAAAGTGTTCTTTTAATTTCATTAATTAAGTTCCTTTAATTTAATTTATGAAAACCCTAATTTTCATTGACTTGATGCTATAGTCTGATTAAAAAGTGCTCCTTTAATTTTTTTGAGCAGTATATATATTTATAGAAAATCCAACATCTGTTTGTCTGTATGTCTGTCTGCTTTTCACGGGAGAACTACTTAACGGATTTAGATCGGGTTTTTTTCTGTAATTTGCTTGAACATTCTGGTTGATTTTGGGACTTCTCTTATCGCACTAGGTATCATAGTTTGCTTGCGGTACCAATGTTTTTGCGCAAATCAGAGAGAGAGAGAGGCTGTGGGCCAAGGGGAGGGGGGTGGGCAGGGCCCTCCTCACTCATGTGCCAGCCTCAGTTTGAGTCAGTCTACTTCTTGCCACGCGTTGGAGCGTACCTTGCCTCCGCTTAGCTAGTGATACCTGTTTGTTCAACAGACATTATCATCTACAGATTGTTAAGGAGTAACGTTTGACATTTTTGAGAGAGAGATCAGTGCTACGTGTGTTTTACAGGGTAGCTGCTGATTGTCAGAGATATCACGGCCACGTGCTTTTCTCCCCACACAGAGGACGTTCTCATGTCAGAGCTGAACTTGATCAGATATAGTTCCAATGTTTGACGTTGGAGCATACCTACCTTCTGCTTGGCCAGAATTACATTTTTTTTTAATGATTTTTAAAGTTTGTCCTGTTTCACTACTACTTGGGCGGAGCCGTGGGGGGGGCAGGTAGTCTAATACATAACCAAGTAATGAAACATAAGAATGCTAAGAAGAAGAAATAATTAATAAAACTAATATGTGTGTCCATCTGGTTGTTAAGTCCCTGTCATTTCAACAGATGGCGCACCACACACATTTACACTGCTTTTACAAATTCCATGCCAAATGCCATATAACAGAGACATATGCATTGCATGGTGTACTGCTAGCGTTAACACCTAGGTCTACGTTGATTATTTAGATTTCATCCCGTCTTAGATCGGTAGCACAGCCCGTGTTGCATAAAAGACAATGTTTCCTAAGCAGGTTATGCATGAGTGCAAGGCTTATTGAACGCGCAGACAACTGTGACGTACTGGATATTAATAGAACTTCATTGCTGCCTACATCAGCAAACATGAAGCATTCCATTAAAGAATGCTTGACAAATCCCTCTGCCACTGTGGGCCCTCATTAGCCCACAATCACTCTGTTTTCTGAAGTGGCTTTTTCTAGTGTGGGGTCTCAGGTAGGAGGCACTTATCCTAGATATTAAAGATCACAGGACGCTCATTGTGCACACATTTGTACTCAAACGTGCCTTTTGTGATCATCAAAACACAATGCTGTGCTTCACGCTTTGCATCTCCATCAGAGGACACTTATGATCTTGTTGTTCAGTGGTTGTTTTTCAAAAATGAGAAAAGTACATAATGGAGGAGACTAACAGTTAATTGAGCTGTTAAGGCAGTTACTTATAGAACAAAAAAGGAGAAAATTGAGCTTGGAATATAAACGAGTCGTAACAGTATACTGTATCTTGGTGTACTAAAATTAACATCAAATAATGTCCACTTTGTCCATAAAATAACAATTTCTGCAGCCAGGTAAAGATAAGTAGGTCTGACTGCCCAGCAAAAAGAGGTCAATGATAAGCAAGTAAATCAAAATGAAACAGAAGTGATGCTCTTAATTTGTGGCCAACTCCATCCTCACCTTGCAGTGGTTCATTCACAGCATCTGTCGTGGCAGATGGTTGGAGTCAGTGGGCTTCTACTGTCTCCGTGACTCTCTGCCTGTATTCACTTCTCAAAATTTTCAATGATTAACCATCTTAATTATTAATGTTTTTAATACTTTATGTACTTGTATATTATATTAAAATGAAATAAGAAAAAAAACTAGCAGAACACTTTTCTGAGCTATATGTTAAAGGATAAGTTCAGTATTTTACAAGTTGAAGTTATTTCTTCACAAATATGATATTTATGTATTTTCCATGTGAAATTGTGCTTCAAAATTAAGCACTTTCTATAAATTAAAAATAAAAAAATCTTACCTGCTCTGGCGCTCTTTAATAAAGGGCATGGGGCACAGAGAAAAAACGTACAAATTTACCACACACGTCCATTTTTCAAGCCAACACAGTGGGGAATTTGGAGACCAAGTCAACACCTTGAACCCTTTGTCATGTTCCTCTAACCATTCCTGAACAGTTTTTGCAGCATGGCAGGGTGCGTTATCCAGCTGAAAGAGGGAATGCCATTAGAACAATCTTTAGGTAGGTGGTTATGTGTCAAAGTAACATCCACATCAATCCCAGGACACAAAGTTTCCCAGAAGAATATTGCCCAGAGCTTCACATTGCCACTGCCAACTTGCCTTCTTGCAAAAAGTGCATCCTGCTGCCATCTCTTCTACAGTTAAATGAACGTCCAGATGATTTTAAAGAAAATGTGCTTCATCAGATCAGGCCTCCTTCTTCCTTTGCTCCATGGTCCAGTTTTGATGCTCGTGTGCCCATTAGAGGCGCATTCAGTGGTGGATAGGATCAGCGTGGGCACACTGACCAGTCTGTGGCCTGGGCTGTAATGCACTGTGTGTTCTGCCTTTCTCTCATGGCCAACATTTAGTTTTTCAGCAATTTGTGCTACAGTAGCTCTTCTGTGGAACTGGACCAGATAGCTAGCCTTCGCTCCCCATACACATTAATGAACCTTGAACACCTATGACCCTGTCACCAGTTTATCGGTTGTCCTTTCTTGAACTACTGGAGAGAGGAGTCACAGCCTACATTAAAAAGTGGCTTGGGGTTCAGCGGAGCCTTACCACCATAGGCCTCTACGGAGACGGTGTCCTCAAGCTGCCCCTCACCAGCCTCACAGAGGAGTACAAATGCACTAAAACATGACTGCAGATGACTTTGAATGATTCTCAGGACAAAGTGTTGAGGAGCAACACACCAACCTTGGCTACTGGGCAAAAATGGAGACCAGCAGCAGTGATGAAGGAGGCAATATCAGCTCTCAGATATGCTGACATTGTGGGGAATGTTCAGCATGGAAGAGGAGGCCTTGGCCTTACAACTAGCCGCCCAGCCTGGAATAAAGCCACTGCTCAAGCATGGAGGAGGATGGTGGTGGAGGAAGTATGTAGTCAGGAGGAGGCTGCAAGGTGGGTGAAGGCAGTCTCCCTTGGTAAACAGGGGCAGTGGACACGGTGGGACAGTGTCGAAAGGAGGAAGCTTAGCTGGAACGATGTGTGGGCCATGGAGGCGAGGAGTCTGAGCTTTACCATCAGAGCCACTTATGACATCCTGCCAACACCAACCAATCTCCATCAGTGGAGTGGTGAAGATCCAGGGTGTGCCCTTTGCTCCAGGCCATCCTCCCTCCGGCATATACTCACAGGGTGTAAGACCAGTCTCACCCAAGGGCGATACACTTGGTGCCACAACCAGGTCCTAAAGAGCCTTGCGTCCACAATGGAGGAAAAACGATCTTTCATCAATGCCCTTTCACCACCAATATCTAATCACCCATGGATGACTGCCTTTGTTCAAGAAGGTGCTACAGTTATCAAGAGCAACTCCACACTATCGGAGAAAGGCCAGCTATGCTTAGCACGTGACTGGAAACTGCTGGTAGATATTGGCCAACAGTTGGTGTTTCCCCCCGGAGATTGCCACTACTACCTTGAGACCTGACATGGTGCTCTGGTCCACTTCCTTAAGGAAGGGTTACATTATCAAGCTCACCGTACCATGGGAGGATTCCATGGATGAGGCATACAACCGGAAATATCTATGCTATTTTGAGTTAGCTGCTGAAGCGCAACATCGCGGCTGGACCATAGAAGTTCGCCCAGTGGAAGTTGGATGCGGAGGGTTTGTGGCAACATCTACCATCAAACTGCTGAGAGACCTGGGAATTAGGGGCCAGAGCCAGCGCGCAGCCATCAAAGCTGCATCAGAGGCAGCGGAGAGAAGTAGCCAGTGGCTTTGGATGAAGAGGAATGCCCTCTGCTGGGCCCCCAAGTAACAAACTTAGCCTGCCATACATAGGTTCATGGGAAGTCAGTCAATTGACACCAAAGCGACTCTCATGACTAATTGGAAAGGGACGCAAGCTATCACCCTATAGCTGGCCGACTCTGGTGAGGGTGTATACAGTAATCCCTCCTCCATCGTGGGGGTTGCGTTCCAGAGCCACCCGTGAAATAAGAAAATTCGCGAAGTAGAAACCATATGTTTATATGGTTATTTTTATATTGTCATGCTTGGGTCACAGATTTGCACTGAAACACAGGAGGTTGTAGAGAGACAGGAACGTTATTCAAACACTGCAAACAAACATTTGTCTCTTTTTCAAAAGTTTAAACTGTGCTCCATGACAAGACAGAGATGACAGTTCCATCTCACAATTAAAAGAATGCAAACATATCTTCCTCTTCAAAGGAGTGCGTGTCAGGAGCACAGAATGTCACATAGATAGAGAAAAGCAAACAAATCAATAGGGCTGTTTGCTTTTAAGTATGCGAAGCACCGCGGCACAAAGCTGTTGAAGGTGGCAGTTCACACCCCCTCCGTCAGGAGCAGACAAAGAGAGGGAGAGACAGAGTTTGTTTTTCAATCAAAAATCAATACGTGCCCTTTGAGCTTTTAAGTATGCGAAGCACCTTGCAGCTGCACAAAAGATAGCAACGTGAAGATCATCTTTCAGCATTTTTAGACAAGCGTCCGTATCGTCTAGGTGTGCGAACAGCCCCCCTTCTCACACCCCCTACGTCAGGATCACAGATAGTCAGCACAAGAGAGAGAGAAAAGTAAGTTGGGTAGCTTCTCAGCCATCTGCCAATAGCGTCCCTTGTATGAAATCAACTCGGCAAACCAACTGAGGAAGCATGTACCAGAAATTAAAAGACCCATTGTCCGCAGAAACCCGCAAACCAGCAAAAAATCCGCAATATATATTTAAATATGCTTACATATAAAATCCGCGATGGAGTGAAGCCGCGAAAGGCGAAGCGCGATATAGCGAGGGATCACTGTAGTGTGAAAGGCCGAAACACCCCATGAACCAGAGGAACACTACTGATGATGCGTCCCAATATTCTACAAACTTCTCCAAGTCTACCATTCACCATTCACCGACAAGCGTAACTGAACCTATTGTACGTGCTTGCACAAGGATAGTAACATCTCATTCTGTGTTTCGTAATCTTTGGGAGGTACTAAGAAATGCATACCGGGAACACCACTTAAGATGCTCTGACCCACTTGTCTAGCCATCACATTTTGGCCCTTTTCAAAATCACTCAGATCCTTACACTTACCTGTTTTTAGTGATTCCAACACACCACCTTCAATAACTGGATGTTCTGTTGCTGCCTAATATATCCTACCCCTTCACGGGTGCCATTATAACGAGGTAATCAATTTTATTTACTTCACCTGTCAGTGGTTTAATGTTGTGGCTGATCAGTGTATTCATGTATCTGCAGTACACATAAAACACATTAATACTGTAATTGTAAAGTTCTTTGTTTGTTCCAAGTTAATTTTACCAAAAGGTAGAAAGAAAACACAAATTAAGCCAGCATAAGACGTGGCCATTTCTCCAGCCTTTCCAATGTGCTTATAGGATGATGTCTTGGGTCTTCCCTGCATGAAGTTTGTGTTGTCCTTATGTCTACTTGGGACTCCTCCGTTAGTCCAAAGACTGAATTGACCCCAGTGGCCATATCCGTGTGTGTGTGTGTGTGTTCCCATGAAATGGGCTGGCGCCCTATCCAGGAATTGTTCCTGCCTGGCACTCTATACATGCTGGGATTGGCTCCTGCCCCCCATGACTCTGTTCAGGATTAAGTGGGCTTAGAAAGTGGTATGGTATGTATATTCGATGAGGGCTGTTTAGAGATTTGTTACATTCCATTATGCACCATTGTATACTTTTATGCAGATGTATCAATATGTCATCTGAATGTACATTTATATACCTGTAGTGCTCTCCACTGACTGCGGACTCAGAGCACCATAAAAGCATTCAGCGTAACGTACAGACATGCAGACACAAATGAGGTTAAACCTCACTAAAGCTGATCTGCTGTCAAATCAGTGATTATCTGCATGAGTTTATTTTACAGTTTATTTCTTCTTTTTCATTTTTTATCATTTCTTTTATTTAATAAATCTCTACCATCTGTGATTGCCTTTAATTTCATTCAGGCATTTTAACAGGCTGCTTTCACTCAAACAACTTAAATATTTATATACTTATATGTTTATATTTTAGCATTCAAATTCAAGTAACCATTTAAATGTTAACACACTTGAAAGGGGGGTCTTGTTTATTCTGAAATCTAAGGAACTGTCGATTAACTTAACTTGCAAGTGTTTGAGGATGTGGGAAGAAAGATGTAATGTGTGGAAGAAGACTCACACAAATGCGGGAAGAACATGCAGACCCCATATGGACAACAAGCTGCCACAGGATTTGCCAGATCTGCCCAATGGCTGCCCGCTTTTTAATGAAGGAGTGGAAAAAGGGATATCATATATTCTGTCAAATTTGTTTTTGGATTTATTTTCATATTGGCATTAAGAAGAGAATGGAATGTGGACAGTGACAGTAAAAACAGCATATTCTTATACTAAGAAAAATTTTACATCATTTGGCATGCAAGTAAAAGTGCAATCACAAACTGTTTGATGGATGTTCTGTTTGTTTTTAACAAAGGTGTGGGAGTATATACAGTGGCATGTACAAGTGGTGCGTAGCCTTGCTTAAAATGTCTGTTACTGTGAATAGTTAAGTGAGCAGAGGTTGCTCTGATCCCCAAAAGTGTAAAGTTAAGGATGACCCATTTCTTTTCAGCATTTCATGCAAGATTATGATATTGTTTTTGTTTCATACAATTGTACAGTGAAAAAAGGAAAGGAGCGCCATGCAGAGGTTTGGGCACCCCAAGAAATCCAAGGTCTTGCGTAATGTTTTCCAAGGTCCCAGACTTTAATTATCTCCTTAGGGCTATGGCTTGTTCACAGTCATTGTTAAGAAATGTCAGGTGATGCAAATTGTAAAGCTGTATGAATTCTCTTACTCCTGAAACCTTGTCCCAACAATCAGAAGCCATGAGATCCTCTAAGGAGATGCCTAGATCTCTGAAAAATAAAATAATTGATACTCACAAAGCAGGAGAAGGCTACAACATGATAGTAACACATTTTCAGATAGCTGTTTCCTCAGTTTGTGATGTTATTAAGATATGCCAGATTAACGGGAATGGTGGAAGTCAAGTTGAGGTCTGCAAGATCAAAAAAACTTTCTGAAAGACCTACTGGATGGATTGCTAGGAAGGCAAATACAAATCTCCTGTCTGATTGCAAAAGACCTTCAGGAAGATTTAGCAGACTCTGGAGTGGTGGTGCACTGTCCTACTGTGCTGCAATACCTGAACAAATGTGACCTTCATGGTAAAGCAAGCAGAAGAAAACCTTTCCTACATCCTAGAAACACAAAATTCAGTGTTTCGAGTTTTTGAATGAGTCTCTAAGCAAGCCTGATGCATT
This sequence comes from Erpetoichthys calabaricus, assembly GCF_900747795.2. Lineage (NCBI taxonomy): Eukaryota > Metazoa > Chordata > Cladistia > Polypteriformes > Polypteridae > Erpetoichthys > Erpetoichthys calabaricus. The sequence goes on from NC_041406.2 coordinate 72,583,194, forward strand.
TTGGAAACAAGTCCTATGGACTGACGAAGTCAAATTAGAACTTTTTGGCCACAATGTATAAAGGTATGTTTAGTGAAAAAAAGGGAGCCGAATTCCAGGAAAAGAAAACCGTTCCATCTATTAAGCATGGGGGTGGATCGATCAGGCTTTGGGCTTGTGTTGCAGCCAGTGGCACAGAGAACATGTCATTGGTAGAGGGAAGAATGGATTCAAATAAATACCAGCAAATTCCAGAAGCGGACATCACACCATCTGTAAAAAAGCTGAAGTTAAAAAGAGGATGAATCCTACAATGGAAAACCTCAAGAGGCACAAGCTTATGGTTTTGCCATGGTGCTCACAGTCCCCTCCCCAACCTACATGTCATTGAAAATTTATGGATAGATCTCAAAAGAGCAATGCATGCAAGATAGTCCAAGAATCTTGCAGAATTAGAAGCCTTTTGCAAGGACGAATGGGCAAAAATACCAAGTAAGAATTGAAAGACTCCTAGCTTGCTACAAAAAAGCGTTTACAAGCTGTGATACTTGCCAAAGGAGGTGTTACTATGCTGGGTCCCCAAACTTTTGTTTCAGGCCTTTTCCATGTTTTTGGTATTTTGTACCTGTGAATGATGGAAATGAAAATATAATCTTGCTTAAAATAGAAAAGAATTGGGTCATCTTTAACTATATGCCTTTTGGTGATCAGTTTAACTTCTGCTCACTTCACCATTCACAGCAAGAGACATTTAAGTAAGGGTGCCCAAACTTTTGCATGCCAATGTATCAGGTAACAGCATTCAGACAGGCAATAAATAAAGCTTTTGTAAAATTTTATTGATAAAAATATAACACGTTGACATATAAACTAACCAAGTGCTAAAAGTGAAAAATGAGGGAAGCCTTGCACTTTTGTCTACATAAGAAAATAAATCAATCTTAATGTTATTTCCTCCCTATAGAAAAAAAAGATCTACATGTTAATTATCAATGACCTTTTAGAAAATTGAATTGGCATGGCACTTACAATAGTCCCAGCTGAGATATGCTGGATGCTTCGTAAATTATATTAAAAGGACTATCTGGAGATTAAACAGCTAATCAGCTCGTTTTTCAAAATGACTTGTGACATCATATTTATTTTTCATCACCCTTCCTCTCTTTAACAATTTGATTTTATAGTTGCTGATCACTAAACGGTGTTTTTAATCCTGTTTGTAGTTCTCTGAGAGCAGGGATTCAAATAATGAGTGGTTTAAGCTGGTGAGTAAACTTTCTTTTTGTCCAAAGTGGCCGGCAATTCTATGACTGAAGCACTCTGCCTGACTCGGTGGAAGTTTTCCATTTGTGACCTTATAGCATATCTGGGGTTTTAATTAGTTTTAGTTTGTCGCACACATTAAGAGGGTCTCCAGTCTTTATTTTTAACCGAACTGTCACACACCAGATGGCATGAACTACCTTTGTCCATTGCAAAGAATTTGGACAGCGTGGTGTCAGCCAAGATCTTTATATGCTTGAAGACACCTTAGTAACTTGAGAGTTTAAAGTGTTTCACAACAAAAATCCATCAGACGTTCAGCAGTTTTCCTTCCCATGTTGCTGATTTCACTTGGAAAAAAGCCTGATTAAAAAAACATGACTTTTTGCTTATTCCTCTGATATATTAAAACTTGCACCCTTATGACATTTGCTTGATTTCACTAAATTGTGTTGCTGTATGTTGAACACTGAACTAGCAGAAGGTGTGAGACTCATGAAATACTACGACGCAACAGGAATTCAGATGAAAGCAAGACGTGCAGTCTGATAGCCAAATATATATATACATATATATATATATATATATATATATATATATATATTACATACATATATATATATATATATATATATATATATATATATATATATATATATATATATATATATATATATATATATATATATATACTAATAAAAGGCAAAGCCCTCACTGACTCACTGACTGACTGACTCACTCACTCACTCACTCATCACTAATTCTCCAACTTCCCGTGTAGGTAGAAGTCTGAAATGTGGCAGGCTCATTCCTTACAGCTTACTTACAAAAGTTAGGCAGGTTTTATTTCGAAATTCTACACGTAATGGTCATAACTGGAACCTGTTTGACTGACTCACTCATCACTAATTCTCCAACTTCCCGTGTAGGTAGAAGTCTGAAATTTGGCAGGCTCATTCCTTACAGCTTACTTACAAAAGTTAGGCAGGTTTTATTTCGAAATTCTACGCGTAATGGTCATAACTGGAACCTGTTTGACTGACTCATTCATCACTAATTCTCCAACTTCCCGTGTAGGTAGAAGGCTGAAATTTGGCAGGCTCATTCCTTACAGCTTACTTACAAAAGTTAGGCAGGTTTTATTTCGAAATTCTACGCGTAATGATCATAACTGGAACCTGTTTGACTGACTCACTCATCACTAATTTTCCAACTTCCCGTGTAGGTAGAAGTCTGAAATTTGGCAGGCTCATTCCTTACAGCTTACTTACAAAAGTTAGACAGGTTTTATTTCGAAATTCTACACGTAATGGTCATAACTGGAACCTGTTTGACTGACTCATTCATCACTAATTCTCCAACTTCCCGTGTAGGTAGAAGGCTGAAATTTGGCAGGCTCATTCCTTACAGCTTACTTACAAAAGTTAGGCAGGTTTCATTTCGAAATTCTACGTGTAATGGTCATAACTGGGACCTGTTTTTTTGTCCATATACTCTAATGGAGGAGGCGGAGTCACATATCGCGTCATCACGTATTACGCCTCCTACGTAATCACGTGAACTGAAAACGAGGAAGAGATTTACAGCACAAGTCAAACACAGGAACGAAGGTAAATGACGTTAATTGTTGACTGTCTTTTAATACTGTGTACTTGTTGAGTGTCTTTTAATACTGTGTAAGCATACATATTAACACATGTGCAATTAAACGTGTGCATTTACGGGGTGATTTCTCAGGCTTAAAAGCTCGCCTTTTATTAAAAAGGTAAATGCAAACTCTTGAGAAGCATACAAGCATGTTCATAAGGGAAACAAAGCACGGTGTAAAACGTAAATTTAAATTAAGTTTATAGAAACGCTCCCGCTGCGGATTGCAATAACATATTCGCGAGATAAAAGTTTAATGAGAAGACACGAGGTATAAACAAACCACACACCGTAGCGCAACGTTAGGGGCAACAGTTTCAACCATTCTATGATCTGCCTCTCGCAACTGAAAGACGGCACATGGCGGATGTTAGCCCACTTGCTGACCGCAACGTTAGGGGCTTCAACTCTGGCGCTGACGATATTCGATTCTCGAGAGGGGATGCAGTGAGTGTGTATGCCTGATGGGCCCAGGAATTAAGGAGAAACACGGTGTCGCATACTCTTTGCATTATTTGAAAGTAAACTATTAAAACCATTCTATGATCAGCTTCTGGGAACAGAAAGAGGGCACGTGGCGGATGTAAGGCGACTTCCTGACCAACCACAAGCGTAACCTGGCAGGTAACCATCCATACAGTCAGATTGTGATTCAGAAAACAAATGCCATGAATTTAATTACCACGATCTACATACTGTCAAATAAACGAAACACATGCCGTAGCGGGACAGCTGTGAAAAGCGAGGTTCACAAAAAAACAGATCCTTAACAAATTGTTATTGGTATATTTTCGATCCGTTTAAAAAGGTTTTACTTTCTTCTTAAAAAATTAAAAGCAGTACTTCGCCGCAACGAAGCGCGAGAATTTGGCTATATATATCTGCTTCTCACAATTAAAAGAGGGCATGTGGCTGATTTTAGACGACTTCATGACCAAACATAAGTGTTACCTGCCAGGTAGGGTTACCACTTTTAATACAAAAAAATAAGGGACGCCTACTGCAGCGGGTGCCACATCCCAGTGCCAACAGTTTGCAGACTCTACTTAAAAGACCCGCCCTCCTCACTGGACAGTTAAAAAGACCAATCAAACTAACGATGGCATCAAGTATTACCCAATCAAAAGTAGGAAAGGAGGCATCTTCATAAAATGCGTGTGGGATGATTTGCATGAGACGCTGTTTTAAAAAAAATGATAAAAAAAATACGGGACAAATTCCGTCCCGTATTGATTCAAAATGGGACGCGCAATTTCATTCTCAAATACGGGACGATTCCGTATTTTAAAGGACAGGTAGCAACCCTACAGTGCCAGGTAACCACCCATACAATCGGATTGTGATTCAGACTAGGAATGCAATGAATGTAATTACACCGATCTACATACAAGGCAAAAGTCTTGCAACATTCAAAGATGATGGCTTGGGATAAGTACACCATAGAACATAAAAGAGCTTATGAAGCCTTGAACCGAAAAAAGCAAGATCTCAGAGATCGTAAAAAAAAAAAATAGGAGGTAATGTCGTTTTACTCGCTGTAGATTTTAGTCAAACATTACCAGTTATTTCACGAGGGAGACCAGCAGATGAACTCAACGCGTGTTTAAAATCCATGCTTCTCCCACGCTCGGTTATATGTCGCGTGTTCTCGGGTAGGTGCACCAAAAAATGTATACATTTAAGCATGTAATGAGCAAACAAAAAATGAGGTATACCCGAAGGCACTGCAGTAGTACTTAATGTAACTTTACTTCTTAAATGTTAATGTTTTACTGTTTAATAATTTATACGCTTCTTATATGTTGTTTAAAATTCTTTTATCAAAATACCAGTGACAGCGCAATGCACGATAACGTGGAGTGAATACACCATACGCATCCGCCCACGGCCGCCCTGGTGTGCGCAGATAGGAGTTGATTCTACAATAAAATAAAATAAAGATAAAAACCCAGGATTGTTTCTTGCCTTGTGCCCTGTGTTGGCTGGGATTGGCTCCAGCAGACCCCCCGTGACCCTGTTTGGATTCAGCGGGTTGGAAAATGGATGGATGGATGGATAAAAAGAGTAATACAATCATCACCCATAAAGCGGATAGTAGACGTGACGTTCTATATGTGTACCAGATTTCAAGTCAATAGGTGAAACGGTTTGCGAGCTACAGGTGATTTAAAATCCTGGACAGACAAACGAATAGCCACGGTAGCACATTACAGAAGAAGATTTTACTGTTTAATAATTTATATTTATATGAAATGTGCTTCTTATATATTACTTCATATTCTCATGATAATGATGTTAATGTTGTTTATATTGATTTCTATGTTATTGAAACTGCATGTATGTCTGTATATGTATGTGTATATATATATATATATATATATATACATATATATATATATATATATACTAGCAAAATACCCACGCTTCGCAGCGGAGAAGTAGTGTGTTAAAGAGGTTATGAAAAAGTAAAGGAAACATTTTAAAAATAACGTAACATGATTGTCAATGTAATTGTGTTGTCATTGTTATAAGTGTTGCTGTCACATATATATATACATATACACATACACATATATTATAACACACTACTTCTCCGCTGCGAAGCGCGGGTATTTTGCTATATATATATATATATATATATATATATATATATATATTATATATATATATATATATATATATATATATATATATATATATATACACATACAGATATATATATATCTGTATGTGTATATATATATATATATATATATATATATATATATATATATATATATATATATATGTATATATATATATATATATATATATATATATATATATATAATATATATATATATATATATATACATACAGATTATATATATATATATATATATATATACACATACAGAGATATATTATATATATATATGTGTGTGTGTGTATATATATATATATATATATATATATATATATATATATATATATATATATATATATATATGAAAGGACGCACTATCTTTGATATATGCACATACTAAATCGACAGGACACACATTCAACTGGGACAACGTAAAAGTAAAATTTAAGGCCAGTACAAGAAGCGCCAGAGAGTTGGCCGAGTCTTGGCTATCAGATGAAAATGCCATCAACAGACACTTGGACATAAACCCAGCATATGCCAACTTAAGAAGGACATATGCACTTTAATTAAACAATACACCCCCCCCTTTGATCATACTGACTTAGTCACCTCCACCCACCCCCCACTGAATGTGTTGCTATATATTGCCTTTGATTCTTGTAAGTCTAAGCATTATCCTCTGATGAAGACCCCTCACAGGGGTTGAAAGCTCAGGAATAAAACTATTTTATGATACGTGATTCGTTTTTTCTCCCTTTGTGGATCTCCAACTGCAAATATGCAAACCGTATCACAGACCTTCTCTTCCATTCATATATATATATATATATATATATATATATATATATATATATATATATATATGTATGTATGTGTATATATATATGTTGATATGTGTATATATATATATATATATGTATATATATGTGGATGTGTATATGTATATATATATATGTAGATATGTATATATATGTATATATGTATATGTATATATATGTTTATATGTGTGTGTGTATATTATATATATAAAAGACAGCAACACTCATAACAATGACAACACAATTACATTGACAATCATATTACGTTATTTTTAAAATGTTTCCTTTTCTTTTTCATAATCTCTTTAACACACTACTTCTCCGCTGCGAAGCGCGGGTATTTTGCTATTTATCTATATATATAAAGGAGAGTTGGGATCCGAGAGACTGTGTTTGTGTGTTTGTGGAGGGATGGAGAGTTAAGGCGGGTGTTAGAGTCACGTGATCATCTCCCCTCCCATTCACCTCATTTCGCTCCAAGCTGAGCTCCGCAGCTGGCGCGGTCTTGCTGTTCTTGATTTCCTTTTCACATGGCCAAGTATACGTTGCATGCTCAAGAGTAAGCTCAGCGTACAACTTGGTCATATTACAACCGGAGGGGCGAACTGACAACATGGTATACAAAGAGATCCTTAACAAATAATTATTGGTATAATTTCCCTCAGTTTATTATTTAAAATTTTAAAGCAGTACTTCGCCGCTGCAAAGCGCGGGTATTTTGCTATATATATATATATATATATATATGACAGCAAAACTCATTACGATGACAACACAGTTACATTGACAATCATGTTGTGTTCTTTTTAAAATGTTTCCTTTTCTTTTTCATAACCTCTTTAACACTCTACTTCTCCGCTGCGAAGCGCGGGTATTTTGCTAGTATATATATATATATACACAGTATATATATAAAATACTTCATAATGATATACAGGAAAGGCCTGGCTGAGTAAATCTCACAATGAAAGCAGATCCCACCTATCGTTTTTATTATTATCATTGTTATAAAGTGACTAAAGTGAAAGAGTCAGCTCCATTATTTTAGACTTGAGACACCGTGGCATCTTTAGAGTGCACTCATTTCTAAGCAATTCCTGGTGCTAATTTGTATTTTTTTATTCATGTTTAATATATTCTTAAAGTCAAAACATTGAATCTTCAATTCTTATTTTTACTAATGTTTAACATATCAATAAAGTCAAGATGTTTAGTCTTGACATGTGTACGCTACCTTGAGCAAGGCTACTGCTTCAGTTCTATCTGACAAACATCAGTGATGTGAATTTTCAAAACTATCAGATCTGTTTGAATCATTCAGGGAACTCAGTCTCTTGTATTACTTCAGAAAATCCTCTCATCAGTTAAAAGCAAATGCCATGTTATTCAAACATAAACAAAAAAACAGCATTCTGAAAAAGTGACAAAATTGGATTTAGCCATCACTTACTTTGTGAGCCACTGCCACATCTTTTAAGGCAAATAACGAAATGCAACATGCATTCTTTCTCCGATGTAGAACCCTCGTCATCATCTGAGTTCACCTCTGCTATAGCGCGTCTTTATGTGAAAACAGCAGTGTCAGATGGGGGGAGCATGAACATGACTGGGAGAATAAAACTGAATAAAAAAACAAAGCTAACCTTTACAAGTACCATACATTTACACCGGCTGTTACTGATTCAAATCAAATGTATGTTTTTATTCTAAAAAAGTAAGAATAAGAGCAGCTCACTTCTCAAAACAGAGTCATCCAGGGTCGAACCCGTGAACTTTTGATTACCAATCAGCAATTTTTACCGCTGCCCCACCAAAGCGGTCATATTATAGATGTGTCAATGTCACACCCTTACACAGATTTTTTTCTGAAGTTATATTCTTGAATAGAAGCACACTTGTTTTATTATACTTGTACCTTTTTTGAAAAGTGTTTATTTGATATTTGGACTTCAGGCTTCACACATTATACACTTCATGTCTGCATTTTGTCAATTATTACTAAAACATGAAAAACGTTTCTGTTTTAACAATGTGTTTACGTAGATTGTTGTAGACACGGAACACACTTGAAATGCATGTGTTCCAAATAACAATATAGAATTTACTCTTTACAGCTCTAAGCAACTGACACAAAGGTAAACAGACTTGAGCTGAGAAAACTTTGTGCAGCAGTGGGGGGATGTGATAGCAGGCTGCTTGCTGCTTGCAGCTGTCACACACGTGTGCATGGGAAACAGCTGAAGGGCCTAAACACTAGTAATTCTACGCCAGGCCAGGGGGTGGCAGATTGTACTGACTATCTCTCTCAGTCCCTTGCAGACCTTTCCCGGGAGATCCCGCCTGTTGCCAGCCCCAAGGATGATGTCACTTCTGGGCATGAGGACGCCACTCCTTGTTCCTGCACCAACGATGTAATTTCCTTTACGGGCTCTTAAACCTGCCATCTTGTCTCCATACAGGCTGCTCTGGACTCTGACCTAACCACATTGTGCTACCAAACGAAAAGCAACTTTAGCAGCCGAGAAAATAATATTTGGGTGGCTGCCCCAACTCTTTATGATGTCTCAGACTCATTCTTATCACACAGCTTATCGACATATTTACAAGATAAAAGACGCTGACAGAGAGGTGCGAAGGGATTTAAGGTGGGCCAGATTTACGAGTTTTTTTGTAGGTGTTGGTGATTCTAGTATTAAGTACCTGAATAGCCTCCAGTGATAAAGCACTTTTTTATTTTTGATTTACACTTCTTAAGTATTCTGTGAGTCAGACAGCCACAGGTCATCACATACTACACAGGCAAAAAATTTTAATTGATGTGCTATTATTTCAAGAAATCTTTAACCCCTTCACCGCCCTCTGCCGGATATATCCGGCACCGTTGTTTTAATGCTAACGCCATACTGCCGGAATTATCCGGCACATTTGCCTGTGGTTATATGAATGCCTGGCAAGTAGTATAACTGACGGTTTGGCGTGGGTATTATTACTACGTTGTATTTCGACAAGTCTGTGGTTGTTTTGGCCGGTCATGTGACGTGATTCGCATGTAACAGCTGTGAATATGGCGAAACGTAAACTGACTTCAAGTGAGGCTTTGCAGGCGATTTTGGACAGTTCTGATCATGATTGTAGCAGTTCTGAAGAAGATTTTAGTGACAGTGATGAGCAGCAACGTGCGCTGCATGATATTGTGAATGAAGACGCATCGGATGACGGCGCTGAGTGGGTGTATCCCCAGCATCTCAGCTGGGCTGCTGCCCGTGGTGAACTACCTTTTCTGCATTCGTTTGAGGGAACGTGTGGCTTTATTGTTGATGTAAACAATTACACTGCTGAGCAGTTTTATGAGCTGTTTGTGTCACCTGATTTGATTAGACATTTTGTTCATCAGACAAATCTGTATGCAGCACAGTTTATTGAGAAAAATCCTAATTTACCTCCACATTCCCGTGTTCGTGCTTGGTTTGACACTGATGAAAACGAAATGAAAAAATTCATTGGGATTTTGATGTTGATGGGAATAATCAGAAAACCAGATATTGAGATGTACTGGTCTACAGATCCTATGTATGCAACACCTATTTTTGCAGCTGTCATGACACGTAACCGATTCTCTTTGCTGCTGAAATTCTTTCATTTGAATGACAACAGAAACGAGCCAGATAAGAAAGATCCAAACCGCGACCACTTGTTCAAGCTACGTCCTTTGATTGATCATTTATTTGAAGCATTTCAGTTGCCCTACATGCCAGGACCGTCAGTTGCAGTTGATGAAAGTTTATTGTCGTGGAAGGGCCGCTTACAGTTTCGACAGTATCTACCATTGAAAAGGGCACGGTTTGGTATCAAGATGTTTTGCTTAGCTGAGAATTCAGGTTACATTTATAGATTTCGTGTATACACTGGCAACTTGCACAACATTTAGTGGTCAATACTGCTTGAATAAATGTAAAAAATGTAAAAAAAATGTAAAAAAGTAAAAAAAACAAAAATTGTTCAGATTTCGCCTGGCTTGGGGAATATTTAGGGAGTTGGCGGTTAAAGGGTTAATCAATCCATAGTCTGTACTCAGCCTATTCAAACCTCACTGAGTACAAAAATTGAAAGAAGACAGTAATACTCCACCATAAACTGAGTGACCTGCTGCTCCGCTCAGCTCTTTACAGTTTGAGGGAGGATGCAGTAGCAGGGAGGTCAGAGTGGCACCACCTCCTGTGGCTCCACCCATAAGGTACATGGGCCATAACAACATTTAAAGGGACAGTAGATAATTACAAACATAGCAGAAATAACAAAACAAAGTAAAAAAGAATATTAACATATAACAAATACAGTAATCAAATGTAAAATAATATGATAGAAAGTCCTTGGTTGTAACACAACAGTAATCTATTAAACAAGTAAATAGACATTTTTATATATATACGTGAATTGTAAAGCAGACTGTTACATTAAAAAAGACACTGAATGTTAGTTTTTAAAAGGACACATATATAAAAATAAACATTTTTGCTTCTGACATTTCTGATTAGATTACATTGAAGTAAGCAGGCTGAAGAAGAGGGCTCTATAATTAATATCTGTTTATAGGTCCTTTTAGTGGATATTTTCTCTCAATTTCTCTCTACCACACACATCAGCAATAAAGAATTACAGTGCACGCCTGGGCGTAGGCTATATAAACAAATCTTAGTCCAGTTTTCAGAAGTGGCTTTACCTCGGAGACCTTTATGATGCTTGTAAATCCCTGTAATGATGACCTTAGAGACATTATTAGTGGCTGTGTGAATCATGAATTTTAAGCAACTTTATACCTTATGGCATCTTTGCAGCCTGAAGTACGTCTCAAGACTGTAAAACGGCAGCATATGAATTCTCTGATGGATGGCTCAATGTAACACAGGATGACAAATTAAAATATCATCAGCCTAAAGTTTAAGAAGACCAGATCCTTGTTCTTGTAATAAATTATTTTACTACATCAAGAGAAGCTTCATTTTCTAATTTTAGCGACTTAATTTTCTTGATGTCATGTCTGTGTTATAGGTGTGGAATCACACAAATCGGGTGAAAATCAAGAACTTCTTGTTTTTTTTTTTCTTTTTAATTAAGGATTCAGACTGAAAAGATGTTTTTATGTCAGTTTTCAGCACCGATTGAAATTAAACGTAACAAGAATACAACCGACTTTTTTATTTTTAATGTTCAGTCTTTTGCATAAATCATTTTTAATTGATTTGAGCACAGAGCACCCATTAAGGATGACTGAAATCCTTTTATTTTTTTTTCCTCTGCAATACCAACTGTCAGATCCAAGCAGAAATATCTGCAGGGTCTTGAAGGAAGGTGGCTTTAAAATAAACGATAAAGACATGTGTCATGATAGATTTTGTATTGATACTCTTCTCCCTTTGTTACACCACACCGTAGTCACTACAAAGAAGACAGTTCCTGTGATCTGTGTGAAACAATACAATTATGTGCTAGCAGAAGACATGGTGTCAGGTTAAGAAAGGCAGCCTTTCCATTTCTGGCAAACATAACATTATCTGTTTTTAAAATAGATTATGTTTGTGATGAATGTAAACAAATTAACTGAGTTTTACTGCACATTAAGAATAAACATGTTATGCTTCTTTGAAGAAACTGTGCCATGTGTTTTATAGTGAGCCACACTGCACTTTCATTCAAAATGCTTCATGAAATGTACAAGGCAAAAGCAAAAAATAATAATAATAATAATAATAATAATAATAATAATAATAATAATAATAATAATAATAATAATAATGAAATACTTAAGCCACCAGCAGTCTGGTAAAGGTTCTAGTATGGGTAATTTTCTCATTTTGATTAAAAAATTTAAATTTTAAAAACATTCAGTGCCATTAAAGAACCATTAGTTTTAAGAGTATTTCATATTATAACAAGTGTGTAGCAGTGCTACTAAATAAGAACTGCATCTCCCAGCAGTCCTTTCTGTGGCTGCTGGGGTCAAAGGTGGTCAAAGGAGGTTAAAAGCAGGGCAGAAGGCAAAAGGTGAAAAAAAAAGTTGTTTTGTTGTTGTACATGGTATGTTGCATTTCTCTGTCATTCTGCCTGCTGTTTAACCGAGCCATATTTAATCATTGTGTCCTGGACTGTATTCGTTTGTTGGGGTCTGGTTCGTCTGTCTACCTGTGTGCTGAGGACTGCGTTTGGATTTCATTGGCTTTCCCTGAAGAAAAGGAGCGCTCCTGAACAATCCATCTGACTTCATCCATTCAGCATCTACCGGTAGGACTGTGTTTACCTTCACCCTTTCAACTTAAAGATCGCTGGACTTAATTTCATCACCTCTCATTTTCATCCAGTTTGGTTTTCATGGACTTTGCGGTGTGATGTTCATGTATATATTGTAGCAGTAGAGGTATCGATCCACCTCTTGAACCGTCAGGTACCACTCCAAACACCAGGTAAAAGTACAAGACTTCTTTATTTTGCAATAGTACAGTGCACCAAGCACCCTCCACTCCACACTACTCATATAACTACTAATTACTACAATAATCACAAATCCTCCACCCTACCTCCCAGCTCAGCTCAGTGTACTGGGCTTTCCCAGAGTCTTTTATACCCCCTGACCCGGAGGTGTTCCTGTTCCATTAACCACAAGTCCTTATTCCTTCCGGGTCAGGGTAGAAGTCCTTTTCTTCAACCTGGAAGTACGTCATCTCTCCTGTTCACGTGACCAGGATGTACTTCCAGGTCATAGGGCACATATGAGTCCACGGGCCTCCCGACAGTGACTCCCAGTGGTTCCCAAGGTATCCAGCAGGGCTGTGTATAAAAACTACATAGTCCATGACGCCCTGCTGGAATTCGGGGCACGTCCATGCTGTCGGGAGAGCTCCTCCTGGCGGCCTGGGGGTGAGGGCCGGAATATGAAGCCGGCAATCCATCACAATATGTTAAATGTAATATCGCCGAAAGGGTCAGGGGTGGTTTACATTCATTATTGTTTACATTCAGTTAATTTTATTTCATTATATTCTTAATTGTTTGCCTTTCCCAGTGTGCTTTATTGGTCTCCGTTGTGAGTGTGTGTGGGTCGATCCAAGGCTGGGGACGTTCCTGGGATCTCCTCTATTAAAATAAATAAATCACCGTCACCTTTGACGGTGTGAATCTTAGCGGTCCCTGACCGCTACAAGTGGGAGCTTTTCTTTTTTTTAAATCACCAAGGTGATATTTTCTACTACCAGTTCCATTGCAAAACTTTGTCATTGTTTAGTTGTGTTCACATATAATGTGCAGAAGCACCTATTGTGAATGGCCACGTCTGTGTGCCTGTGCACATGATACAGCTCAGCCTCCCATTACAGGAGTATTTAATACACCCCGCTTTCATTTTCTCAGCGTCTCTTATGTTTCCAGATGTTGCAGACATAAGGAAGCCTTCAGCACCTCTTCAAGACTCCATCCAAGTTGGCAGCCCTTTTAAAGTTATGGCAAGCCGGTGCCTGGAGTTGTGTGTATTGCAGTTCGTTGGTAACTTTAAAATCTATTTATCTGATTTCTAGGGGCTACTATCAGTGACAAGCCAGAAGCCTGAAGCCAAATCAAATCTAATCTACATACGAGTAGTAGCTAGTAAAACAAGTTCTGAAATGAAAAGAAAAACAGCGAGAAATATGGAGCTTCTGTAAAAAGGCTGCTGCTTGCACAGAGCCTGGAAATCCATCCATCCATTTTCCAACCTGCTGAATCCGAACACAGGGTCACGGGGGTCTGCTGGAGCCTATCCCAGCCAACACAGGGCACAAGGCAGGAACCAATCCCGGGCAGGGTGCCAACCCACCGCAGGACACACACAAACACACCCACACACCAAGCACACACTAGGGCCAATTTACAATCGCCAATCCACCTAATCCGCATGTCTTGGACTGTGGGAGGAAACACGCAGACACGGGGAGAACATGCAAACTCCACATAGGTAGGACCCGGGAAGCGAACCCAGGTCTCCTAACTGCGAGGCAGCAGCACTATCACTGTGCCACCGTGCCACCCGAGCCAGGAAATGCAAAGAGATAATGGACTGTCTGTTGGGAAGACCGCAGTGTGTGAGGCTCGAGGACCGTGTCTCTGATATGGACGTGAACCACACTGGAGCAGCACAAGGAGCAGCCCTGTCTCTTCGCTCTGTACACCTCGGTCTACAAATATAACAGCAAAAATTTATGCAAGAAAGCAGGGAATGGACTTTTTCAGTTGCATCAAGTAATGGACAAAATAAACACACATAGAGACAAACAGTTTAAAGTTACAAAAACATTCTGAAATGTGTACATCTTTTTCAAACAAATACTTTGCTAACTACTTTTAACAGTTTGACAGTAAGTTTTTACCTAAAATAACTTCTAGAATTTTTTTAATTTTAGATACTCCTTATTAATTTGCCATATGTCACTGTGAAGAAAGGAACTTGTTTACCGGTTTGTGACGGTCTTTACAGCGAGTGACTTTATTCTCCACACGTAGTGGGTGAGTGTCATCAGCTGAGATGGTCTCCAGCTTCTTCAAAGTTGTGCTCTGACAGACACACTTAGCCCTCTTCTACATCAGATCCAGTAATTCAGGCGGCACGTTTGGTAATTTGCTGGAGCTTTTCTTTAATTTTGACTTGTCAGAGCACAAAGTGAAAGTACAGTAGTAACAGCCTGAATCCCACGGCAGTAGATGGACATCATGATGTCCTCGTCACCTTCATTGGCTGACTTTATGGAGGAGAAAAAGGTGCTGACTGAAATTGGAATAGGCATTTTTTATTTAACATTCCAATTTAGATTATTGTCTACACTCCTAAAAATCCTGGTTCTTTAAGTGCACTTTGTGGTTCTTTAGTGGGTTGTGTGGTTCCTCGTAGCTCCATTGCTTGACAAAGCACCATTGCATTCTGGGATGGGTTCTCTGCATATGAAATTGGTTCCTTGTGTTTTGAAAAACTTCCCAATATGTAGAAGAAACCTAAAATTTGTAATATCTGGTAGGCTAATATAGCAGGACACTCACAAATTAAGAAAACCTGGATTAGCCTGGGTTACTTAATGCAGCGGGAGTCCTTTTAAAATCACGGGCCATTGGTATTTCACAAATCTTTTACCATCAATCCATGGTTATTTACTCTATGGAGCCTGTTAAGAATTTAAATAAAATAAATAAAAGTCCTTCTTCATGTGGATGGGCCTTTTTTTGGAAGGAAGAATAGTTCCCCTATGGCTTCCCATGAAGAACCACTCTGGCACCTTTACTTTTATATGTTTGGTGAGTTTATTCAGTGTTTTGTTCAGCTTTATATTTTGTTTAAACCACACCAGCTCAATAACTTGTCCACCTTATTTGATTGTGTTTCATGGATACTTATTGTTAAATTCCAGCAGAACTGAAACTATGACTATGGCTTCCCCCAACACTTACCCTAAGATTAATCAGGCGCTTGCATGTTTCTGCATGACTGCTAAGTCCAGTGTTTGAATCCTTGGAGTTGTATTTGGTTCCTCTCTATATTTTAATTTGCATGTTAAATCTATTTCTCGTTCCTGTTACTTTCATTTAACAAACTTTTCAAAACCGAGTTCTATAGTTTCATCTTCAGAGCTGGAAAAAATTGTCCACGCATTTGTTTCCTCACACTTAGATTATTGTAATGCGTTATTTACCAGCTTGGTCAAATCATCTGTTTCTCTTCTTCAGGCTATCAAAATGCAGTGGTCCGGTTGTTAACGTGTTCTAGAAAGAGAGATCCTATTACACCTATGTTATTACTTTTTGCCTTGGCGTCCGGTGGATTTTAGGATTTGTTTTAAAATTCTTGTACATGTTTATAGAACATTGAACGGACAAGCTCCAGAATTTTTATCTATTCTTCTTCTCAAACTTACTGCCTCTCACACACTTAGGCTCAAAATCTGTTAGTTGTTTTACATACAAGGTTAAAAACAAGGGGGGACATTCGCACGCACCGAAGAGTTAGAACAATCGTCCTCTTCACCTTCAGATGGCTGACTCTGTGGACTCTTCTAAAAAAAACAGTTAAAAACTTTCTTGTTTAGCCAGACTTTGGTTTAGAGTTTTATTGTTATTAATTTTATTTTTATTTTATTTCTATTTATTTTAATGTACTTAATGTATTTGTTGGATTTTACTCTATTGTGTATCTTAAGGTGTCTGTGTCTTGCCTAGTTTCAGCTTTTTCTTTTATTGTACAGTGGTTTGTGACTTCTTGTCTGTGAAAAGATGCTTTATACATAAACTGACGTACTTACTGTTTCTACCTCGTACCCCAGAACAATGAGGGATGAAAATGCAGATTTCTGACTCTTACAGTCAAATATAATTTTTTATTTATCTTTTTCTCGCGGCCAATCATTAGTCAAGGCTTCGGTCTTCAATTCAAAAGCTCACTCCCATAAGTCCTTGGGTTTTCTGCTTTTGTATTATAATTCCAGAACTAACTATTTAACAATATTTTAACCAAAAAAACATTCACTTTGCATTTTTTGAGTAAGTGACTAAATAAAACACACGTGGATTACGTGACACAAGTAATGTGAGGGTCTTTTTTCCTCCATGGACGTTTTTTCACAATGTTTGCCATTGTGCATCACTGGCCAGCATTGAGTTCTGTTATGTCATAAACTTCTTTCTCTCCATTCTGCATGAAAACACCACTAGAAACAACATGGGATTTATAACATTTAAAAAATACAGTATATAATTTCTGGAGGAGTACTCGTTTCATGGTCATAGCTTCACGGATTTCAGTACAAGTAGCCTCGTTTAGTGTCAGTAGAGGAAGCAGTTGTGAAACTTGACCCGGACACAGACAGGCAGACACGTTGTAATCACCCCACACACATTTATTGAGGCGTTCCATATTTACAAATCACTCACTGACCCCCAATACCCCTCAGTCCAGGCCAACACAATGCCTTCTCTCTCTTTCTTTCTGTCTTCAGACCGCCTCCTTCTCTCCACCAGAAACCTTGTCCTTCTTCCACCTGACTCAAGTCCATCTCTGAAGGAAGGCGGCCCCTTTAAATAAGCACCTGGATGTGCTCCAGTTATGTTCCCAGCAATCTCCCACTGACACGCCCCAGTGTGGCGGAAGTGCCGGCTGTCTCCCCGGAAGCACTCCAGGTGTCCCTGTTCCTCTTCCCCCCAGCACTTCCTGGTGTGGCGGAAGTGCTGAGGGCCAGGGTCCTCCAGTTATTGGGGTCCCCCTGGCGGTGACCACGGGCCCCTACTGGGTCGAGCTTCCCAGCTTTGTACCTGCGGCCCCCAGGGCGGTCGCCCCCTTGAGGTCTGGAGGAAGCACAAGCCCTCCTCCGATCTTCTCGGGCGTCCCGGCTGGGTGCCACCCCCATCCGGGTACCACATTGCCCCACCACCAGCGAAGACACATCGGTTGGAGCGGCACGTCCCGCTAGGGCAACTCCTCCCCGAAGTGGGTCCTACTACACGTCCAGGGTCCAAGCCAGCACCCTGGAACGTACCACTTTGGCACCCCTTCCGAGGTTTTTGTGCCCCTTTGGTCTGAGCCACTCGTGCCTCTGTAGCTGCCGCCAGAAGTGGGGATGCCCCATCGCCAGCGAAGAATCCCCCAGTGAAGCGTTCCGTTCTATGAGGGCAGGTCCCCAACAAAGCAGGTCCTACTGCGCGTCCGGGGTCCGATCCAGCACCCCGCGACTTGCCCTTTCGGCACCTCCTCCGTGAGTTATGTGCCCACCTGATTGGACCCAACGGGTCCACTCTCACTGTTATCATCCCCGCCGACTCCGGGGCTTTTCTCTGCCTCCGCAGAGGACGGCCTTTCTTATCGGAGGAACCGGCATTCTCCCCTCGATTCCCCCTTATACTCTTGGACGCTATAGCAGTTTGAGTCTGCCTATGGGTAAGGTACAGACCCTGTCCGGTTTGCGTCCCTATAGAGTGACGTGAGACTGCTGCAGGCTTGGTGAGTAGGGTGCTAGGACCCAGGGCACTCATCAGCCCGTGTCCTGCCAACCCTCTCGCTGTCTTTCCCCTCACCTCGTGCACAGCACTCACCGCCGCATGCAGTGTCGGAGAACCACCTACTCGGTACCGATCATTCGGATCGCGGCCAATTTCGGTGGGCTATCCTTTATGCTTTACGGATTCGGCTTTTCTCACCGTCTCCGCTGTGCCTCTCCGGCCAAAGACTCCGGCGTCGCATCGTTCAGTCGTTGCCAGTGACGTCATCGACACGACAGCCTTCCCCTTCAGCTCCTGCAACTCAGCACGGAGGGCACCCAGCACCTGCATCAGGGACAAGCACAGAAAGTCAGCCAACGATTGACCTACCTGGTTGTCAGTCATCTTCGCCGACTGCTTCCTGTGAGGCTCCTCCAGCCCAATCGGGTCTCTCCCTGGCACGAGATGGACATTCCTTGGTTCCGCCTCTATACATTCATCGGGGGGCGCACAAGACACACCGTCCAACCCCGTGCCTGTCTCAAGGAGGGACTTCCGGTCCGTGGCCATTTTGGCTCCTCTCCTCCTGGTGCGGTGACATGCTGGCTCTTTCAGTTGCAGCATCTCCTTCCCGGCAGTTCTCCCGGCCGCTGCCACGTCCACAAAGCGCCGCGGTTCGGTGTGCATTTGCCATCCGTGTGGACCCGGGCAGCCCCTGCCTGCAAAACACAAAACAAGCTCAGCCCTCCCGGGCTGGCTGCCGACATGCAGGGACTGTCTTTCCCGGATCCCATCTGACCGAGGCACCTGCCTCGGCATGGTCTTCCAATACGCCACACTGTCACGGATGCCTTCGGCGGCAGCACACTCACAGGAGCCTGCTGCACTTCTCCAATGCCCATCGGTGTTTTCCCGCACCAGGTAGGAATCTGACCACTTCCCGGTCGCGATCTGGGGTTTTACTTGTTGTCTCAGGGCCGTGAGCACTCTGCACCCTTGGAATGTGTGCGGGGGTGCCTGCTGTTCCAGGCCATCCACAAAATATTTGTTTTGGGGTCCCCGTCTTGTAACAGACAGATCACCCCACGTTGGGCGCCATTGTGGAACTTGACCCGGACACAGACAGGCAGATTGTAATCACCCCACACACATTTATTGAGGCGTTCCATATTTACAAATCACTCACCAACCCCCAATACCTCTCAGTCCAGGCCAACGCAATGCCTTCTCTCTCTCTCTCTCTCTCTCTCTGTCTTCAGACCGCCTCCTTCTCTCCTCCAGAAACCTTGTCCTTCTTCCACCCGTCTCAAGTCCATCTCTGAAGGAAGGCAACCCCTTTAGATAAGCACCCAGATGTGCTCCAGGTGTGTTCCCGGCAATCTCCCACTGACACGCCCCAGTGTGGCGGAAGAGCTGGCTGTCTCACCGGAAGCACTCCGGGTGTCCCTGTTCCTCTTCCCCCCAGCACTTCCTGGTGTGGCGGAAGTGCTGAGGTCCAGGGTCCTCCAGGTATTGGGGTCCCCCTGGCGGTGACCACGGGCCCCTACAGGGTCGAGCTTCCCAGCTCTGTACCCGCGGCCCCCAGGGCGATCGCCCCCTTGAGGTCTGGAGGAGGCACAAGCCCTCCTCTGATCTTCTTGGGCGTCCCGGCTGGGTACCACCCCCATCCAGGTACCACACAGTCCTGCAGTTCTTCTGCACTGTAATGGCAGCAGCTCTGCATTTCCTGTACGGCCGTTTTTTCTGTTTCAGTTTCTGCTTGTATTTTGGTAGTAAATGAACAATATTATGGTCATATGTAAAATCTGAAATAAGATAACTTGAAGTGTGGGCCTGTGGTGTCTTGGGGATTGTTAAGAGATGGAGTACTCTGCGCAGGTGATAACTACATTTTTTTAGTTTATTACAGAAATCTCAGTCTTTAATATGTTGTGTTATATGGCAGGCCATCAGAAATAATGACTAATTAGTACATAGGGCCATTGATTTTCAGGATGTCCAAGCTGAAATTAATTATCCCCTAATGAAGAGCTGACGCTCTAGAATGTAGAGCAACATGCATAAGAGACCCTAATGGATATTTCTGAGATGTTAATGTTTTTGTGGTATAATAATAAATTTGGATTTTTTCCAAAATTGTTGTCTCATTAGGAGATTGCATACTTACAACTGTTAAAGGGAGAGAGCCGAGCTAATTTAATGAGGTCTTCACCTTTCAGTAGTTTGTTAGGAAGACAAATCTTTGTGGCCTGCAAATATTTCAAGTGGATGAACAGCTCACTTAATCCAGTGCTTCCATTTCTCAAGAGAAGATCTCCTACCAATCATTCTCTATCATAATTTCTTTCTATAGCAGATAGAAGTAAATGGCCGGGCATTTTCTCGTATGGGAAAGCAAAAAATAGTCTTCCTTCCAATTCGACTTCATTTTTAAAGTAACAGAGCAGTATGGGCCAATTGTACATACAGCCACCTAGTTGGCACCATGAGTCAGGGAGCCATGAGACTTATGGGACATTTTAAAGCAGAAATGCAGTAGTCTATATATTGCATTAAATTATGTTTAATGCTACTTGGAAAAGAATATAACATCATGTCAAAGTGCTGAAGCTCCAGCCCAGCACCCTCTTTAACTTCAACTGACAAGACTGTAAAAATGGGTTGTCATTGTGACAGTGCTTGGATTTTTATTATTCCTCTAGTAAGGTGGTCAAAGACTTGATAGTCCACCTTTGTGCACGCTGTTGTTTTGTCCTGGTTGTCATTTGGGCTGGAGCTACTGGCTGGGTGGCTGTGACGTTACTGATCTGTGCCTCTTGTCTTCTTATCCACTCAAAAAAGGAAAAGAGAAGATCCATTAGAGGCTGTGCCAAGCTTGTGTGCTTGTGTGACACTAGTTATCTGGGCCACAAATGCTTCTTTGCTCAGAAAAATACTTCCAGTGCATAAGGTCTGGTCAGCATTGAGACGATCACTGTTATGATGTCCAAATGATTTTCTATGGAAATTCCAGTCCAGTTCCAATAAATCTCTATAGGGATTACAAGGAATTCAAATGTGGGGTTTGATTTTATGAACCTGTTTTGAGAAAGTTAATTTTTTAATCTTGTGTTGTCGTGATGACATTTTTGTTTCCCATTTAGGCATGGCTATGTCAAGTTTCTGCCATCTCCATGGAGATCTTTGTCAGAATTCCCTGTGGCGCGCTCAAAGGTCACCCCAGGTGTTTCTAGGTTTGGTGAATAAACTTGTTTCGTTGCATTATAAGATTATTTTTTAGTCCTTCTAGATTTTCAAATCTCCACTGTTGTCTGAGACTCCCAATTTTCAGATTGTGTTTTGGCTTTGACGAAAGATCGTCTTGACTGCTGGTTATGACCTTTAGCCCATTATTATTATTCTTTGATTTATGATTCTCCCATTCATTTTCATTTTTTTTCTACTGTTTCTTGTGAGTATAATCATGACTGCTGTGATAAATAAAGAGATTTTAAGTCATCATGCTGTATGTTATATGGAGTTTTTATGAGCATATTGAGCAAATAACACTTAACTGCTCAGATAAATAATCATCTCTAAAAATAAGACTTTTGCATAGTACCAGATAGATAGATAGATAGATAGATAGATAGATAGATAGATAGATAGATAGATAGATAGATAGATAGATAGATAGATAGATAGATAGATAGATAGATAGATAGATAGAGTGACAAGAAATACTCTCCAGACATTATAAAGGTTTGGGGCAGCCACCCGTATATTATATCCTGGCTGCAAAAGTTTGAAAATAATTGAACAGAGATGTTCACAAGACTGATTCCAAAACAGAACTGCCAGACTGGAGGTGAGATGGTTTTTAAGGACCGGAGAGGAAGTGATGTCATTGTGGCCAGAACCAGAAGTGACATCATCCGAAGCACCAGAACCGGAAATGACATCATCCAAGGCACCAGAAACTGGAAGTGATGTCATCCAAGGCATTGGAACATGGTGGGATTTCCTGGGAATGGTCTGCAAGGAACTGAGAAAGACAGTCAGCACACTCTGCCGCCCCCTGGTCTGATATGGTATTATCACTACTCAACCCCTTTAGCTGTCTCCTATTCACACATGTGTGACGATAGATAGATAGATAGATAGATAGATAGATAGATAGATAGATAGATAGATAGATAGATAGATAGATAGATAGATAGATAGATAGATAGATAGATAGATAGATAGATAGATAGATACTGTAGCTAAAAAAGTTTTGGTCCCAAGAGGAAATTTAATTTAAAGAAGCTCAAGAAATATTATTACAAATAACAGCAACCCCAACACCCCCAAACACATTTAAGAACTACAAACCAGAAAAAAATGTCTGACGTGGCAGTTCTAGTGAGACATTATGCTTTATTGGTATAAAGGAGTCCCTATAGTGTTTCTTGATACACTTCTGCTGAATCATTCATTAGCTGAAAGTTGTCAGTGTTGGTGTGTCAGAGAGAGGATGTGCAGCTTTCTTCATAATAGCACTCAGTTTTGTTTTAATTCTCTCCTTTGCTACAACCACCAGAGGGTCCAGAGTGTGTGCTATAACTGAGTTTGCCCTTTTAATTAGCTTGTTAATACGGTGGGCCTCGCTTGAAGTGACATTACCAGCCAAACACACCACAGCATGGCAGAACATGTGAAGGATGTCACTTCCCACATTAAGGGAGCACAGTCTCTGAAGAAAAGAGCCTGCTTTGCCCTTTCTTATGTAGTTCCTCTGTGTTCCGAGACCAGTCCAACCTGTCATTGATGTGGACTCCCAACTACCTGTAGGAGTGGACCACCTCTACATCCACTCTCTGGATAGTGGTCAGACACCAAAGCTATTTAGTATGTTGAAAGTCAATAACCAATTCTTTGGTTTTGCTAATGTTAAGATGCAAGACAATTCTCTTTGCACCAAGAAACACACTTTTCCACCTGACTCCTATACTCTGTCTCATCCTCCTTTATCAATAGACCTCATAAGTGTAGAATCATCTGAGAATTTCTGTACGTAACATAACCTGGTGTTATATTTATAATCTGCAGTGTACAGAGTGAAATAAAAAGGAGACAGGACCGTTCCTTGTGGTACTCCAGAATTGCTCATATCCATATCAGAAACACAGTCCTTGAGTCAAACAAACTGCAGTCTCCCCAACACATAGTGCATAATCCAGGACACCATGGGCTTATCCACCTGCACATCTCTGAGTTCACCCTGAGTTTGACTGGATGATATTGAAGGCACTGGAGGAAAAAAAAAACAAACATAATCCTCACAGTGCTGCCAGCTTTGTCAGAGTATGCAGTGAGGAGCAGACATTCATATCTATGTATTCTGTATGTTTGGATTTGGATTTGGTAATCCTACATAGCGGACAGAGCACTGCTTTTTTTAGTTTAATAAATGCATCCCTGTTATTATCTTGTTTTAAATGCCACAATGAAAATACTAGTAATAAAAGCAAAACAATACAAATTAGTTTATGTTGTGTTTTATATGTTTTGCTTTTTCATTATTTAAGGGCCTGTCTGGGAGTTACTGCAATCCAGTTTGACACATTTTAATAAAGAAAAAATATATCAGTTACATACAGTAATGTATTTTGCCAAAAGCAGTACCTTTCTGGCATGTCAAGGATGGCCTTCATTAATTTCAGGGCAGTTCTGACAGAGGTGAACAGCAGAGTGCCCCGTGTTCACCAATGTTGAGCATGAGTATTTCATTTCATGCTTTAACTTTTGGCTGGTTTAATTGTAACAAATTACTTCTGAAACATCATATAGTAATATTACTGATAAAAAATATTCATATTTCAAAATTATTTTAAAATTCAGCCATGGAAGAATACAGACTTACAGCATTGGTCATTTCTGGATAACTGAGACTCCATATTTGTTGTGCTTAGCAGACACTACTATAATATCTATAAAAAAATAAAATAAAATAATGCACACTTTTGTTAGGTATATAAAGACCACCTTCTGCACCGATCATAACAGCACCACTTTGTAGATACAATATACTGTTCAAAATTTGAATGTCAACATAAGAAAATTTAACAGGATTCTGTATAAGTACATCCCAGTTCTTCCTCAAATACATTAAAGCTCTTCTTCAGTATCCACACACCTTCTGTCAGGGCAGGGACCACTTGGTGTTGTGATCCTGGGGCCAGCTGATCAACTCCATCTTTGCTCTGTCTCAGCCATCCTGGGTTTATTGGAAAAGTTTTTGTTTTATTACAACTCTGCAGGGAATCTTTTGCGCAGTCCGTTAGACACTGGACACAACAACTGTCTCGTGACGACTTTGCACTGATAAAGAAGGTTTAAGAGAAGGATGGGGGAACGTCATATGAAAATGACATTCCAGTGTCAACATTGAAGATGAAGAATACGCCGTGCTGCTGTGCTCTGTGCATGTAATACGCAGTTTTCTCAAATATATACCCACTCATTCATATTGAACTAGCCATGTGACTTGTTGAAGACAGGTAATAGAATACATTTAAAAATATTTCACTTCAAACATTTCTCTCTATTATAACAAAAAAATCCTGAGATGAGACAAGACTTTTTAGCCTGGGACGAGACGTCACTTTTTCAGAGAGATACTTTCACGTCCTGCAAGACAAGACTTTGTGCCAAGAGATTTAACCACGCCCATGGCAGGAAATAAATGACAAAGAATAGATGACAAAGTAGAACATCATAAAGATTTCAAAAACATTGGCGCGATACACCTGCAGAGCAGGTTAGAGATAATGAAAATGCTAAAATTCGAAAGTCTCAAAAAAATTATAGTAAAGATTGCATCAGCGCAAATAAACGGAAATTATTACTCCGTGAAATAACGGAACAGCGAAAAGAGATCAAATATATTTTTTGGATTTGAACTAAAAGTTGGAGACTTGTAGATCGTCTAATTCATGTTGAATCAGGGAAGAGTAGTGTTTCTTCCCAATGAAGAGGCATATCTGCAATAATTAAAAGATTTGTTGTTTGGTGAAAGTGAAATTCACAAAAGTGAGCGGCAGAGACATGAAGTGGCAGGTGTGTAGTGCAGACAGGGGTTTGACAAGCAAAGAGAACAGGGGGCAAAGCCCCCTAGTCATTTAGAAAAAAAATATTTTTAGTTAAGTTTCTTTAAAAATTAGAATATTGGTTTACTGATAATATTACACAAACCAATTTTCACAGATATTTTCTATTCCTTTGCGTAAACTGCATTATTTTAACAGGTTTACCCAGAAGAAAATGTTTTATTACTGTCAACTGCATTTCACAATCCTGGCTGTTTATTAAATTCAGAAATTAATGCATAAAGTGGACACCCAACCATGATCAGAGTCGACGCTAACTCACCATCCCCTCCTAAAATGAAGCACAGTGCCTAAGATCAGGTAGGAATCGGCTCTGATGGTATGCTGACCATGCATTACAATCGGCCACATCTTTAAAGCTCAAAGGAGATGAGATTCAGAAAGAAAGCACTCCATCCCAGAATGCTTGTGCCTTAAAGGATAAACTTGGTATATTTAACGTCAAAGTTAATTCTTCAGAATGCATTTGCCATGTGAAATTGTGTTCTAAAGTTAAGCATTTTCAGTAAACTCATAATGGAGGCTATGGGGCAATGTGTATCATCGGATAATAAAAGCCTAAAAACATTCCGACTTTGCCCATTTTTCATGATAAGAAAGCTATCAAGCATTGATTCATGTCTTGAGATTACACACCCACATTGTAAAATAGCTTATACATGTCATTATGAACAAAAAAATACACCATTATTATTAGATTCAGCCATTTTAAAAGAAGACTGACTGTGCCTGTTCCCTCAGCACTTGTCTTCCTCTACAATAACCTTTCACCCTGAGGGGGTGTGGCTTCCTCTCAGACGACCAAATCATACTGAACTGTTCCTGCCATGTGCTTTGTGTCGTGTTGATTTACTTTGTTATTTACATGAGAGCTCCTCCAATGAAGGCCACTGACATCACACAAGCAAACAGAAAATGCATCCTTACCTCAAGAACAACAGCACCAAGAATATGTGATAAAATGATAATTTCCAGATCTCTGTAGTTGTCCCAAACATTCACCAGAAACAGAGAAGGCAAGTTTTCTTATTTCAAGTTTTTTTCCACATCAAAGTGGATATTGTTTTTTGGTAAATATGTAGGCTTTTGTTTTCTGGTGATGCTCCATGCCCCATTATCAAATGCCAGTGTTGGCAAGATGTTTTTAAAAATGTATAGAAAATGCTTAACTTGGGCATACGATTTCATTTGGGCAAATAAATGTAAAATGGATTATTACACAATACACGCTTGACTCGGGCTTAACCGTAATTGCATTGAATTCCAAGCCTGATGACACTCTGAAATAACACCAAGAAGGTTAATTAAAGCTCAGGGTCGGGTCGCCGAAGCCTATCCTGACAGGCTGTCCCACCGTGGATGAGGCAATTTCAGTTTACAATTGTAATCAACCAATTTCAAGCTTTTAAACTGTAGTGTATGTATAATAGGAAATTAAAAATGTTCGAAATGTATTACTTCAATACACATTGTTATTTATGTGTATTTATGCACAATTGTACTTACTATTGTAGTACATATATTTACACATTATATTTACCCGACCAGAATGCATTTAGTGAGGCTCTCCTCAGGCTATTTTGACAGCAGGACTGGGCAGAGGTGACAGCAGAGCATAAAACGAAAATCTGTTATATGCTGAAGGTGTAGGGCAGATCTGAAATAAGATGCTCTTTCTTCAAGTAAATTAGTATTCTTTTAAAATTCCTTTACTGAGAGAAACTCCTTTTACGTCATCTCTGTGAATCTAATGACCTTTTCTATAGGAATACTATTGCAGACCTTACAGATTTTCCTTTTTATATAGTAACATTTTCTGTGCTCTTTACCTTTGCAATAATCTACACTTCAGATAGCTGCATTCACATTTTAGAAGGCAGAGGATAGATAGATAGATAGATAGATAGATAGATAGATAGATAGATAGATAGATAGATAGATAGATAGATAGATAGATAGATAGATAGATAGATAGATAGATAGATAGATAGACTCTTTATTAATCCCAAGGGGAGATTCACATACTCCAGCATCAGCATACTGATAAAGACAATATTAAATTAAAGAGTGATAACAATGCAGGTATACGGGCAGACAATATCTTATAATTATAATTATATACTATTATATTATAATATCTTATAATAGGAGCCCGTCATGCTCATGTTTGATAAACACCAATGAGAGTTGAGAGCCCCCCATTCATTTTCCGGTGCAGACCACAATCACACGAGGCTCATCCCATCCCTTTGCAGAGCCAATGTGGCTGGTCGATGCTTCTGCTGGGCACACTGAGCTGGTGCTAGCAGTGCTCAGAGTGGTAACATTACCAACTCCGGATCAAATGTGTAGTCAGCGCTGGTTCACAACACCAACATTATCAGGCAGTGCTCTCTGCTTTCGTTTTGATGTTGTTGCTTGAAAGACACAAAGATGAAAGTCACAGGTGAGTTTGTGCTTTTACTTGACCAAGATTGATGTCTAATGTTGTGTGCATTTTACAGGAAAAAATGAAAAAAGTGGATGTCAGTATGTGATAATACGGTTTATGTAGCTCAGCCTCCATATTTCACTCCATGAACTGTTTCTGCATCTACAGACTCTCATTGGCCTTAATAAATGATTTTACTTCTTAATAGAGCAAAGCAATTTGTCATTTCTCTTATAAACCCACTAAACATCACAGAATGTTGCTGCCTTAAGCAAATAGCATAAACTTAAAATAAATACACTTACTGTATACTGCGTAAGCACTGTGGCATTATTCTTTGTCCTATTTGTAGCACTACAGTCCCTGACAGAACTCCATTATGTGATCTCATAAGGGCTTTCTACTTTTTATCATTAAATGCAGATCTCCAATATCTTGTACAGACTTCTGCACAGTTCAGCCAAGCAACTGTCAACTGAGGGGCCATTTGCCGGATTGCATTTGTTGTTTGAGACAGAATGTCTGTTTGTCCCCAGTGCGCTTCTTTTCAGCAATGCACTGTGCTCTTGGAAATTCAGATCATACATTTGAAGGGCTGCAAAAAAAATCATTAGTTGTAAGTTGCAGAGTTATAAAAAGTACTCAGAAATGATACTTGAGTAAAGGTTAAAGCACTTCGTCAAATTTTTACTTTCATTGAAGTAAAAAGTATTTCAGGTCCATAGTACTAAAGTAAAAGTATGAAAAGTACCTGCTTTTAAAATTATTCAAGAACCAAAAGTAAAAGCATTTACTTATTTTATAATAATGAAAAGATGCATAGGCTTTGTCACAGTACATTTAATTCATTTTTAAGCAGCGCTCACATAATATTTTTGCTACTAAAGTGCACTACAAAATAATGAATCATGCAAATGCCATCATGCCTTTGATCAGTAAATAAGTGCATTCAGTGTCACAGTGAGAGCCTCAAGTGTGTTACTGCTGAGTGTGGGTAGGACTTACACTGTGCCTCCCATATTGGGATACATGACAGCAGTACTCCAGAGAGAAGAATAAAATAAAATACAAAAACAAGAATAAAAAAAATAAGTGAATAGCTTGCAACCTTATCATCAGAAGAGATAGACCATGCAAAAAACGGAGTGAAAATTAACACAGATTGGGTTCATTATACTTCACGGAAGTAAAGATGGAATATTAGAGGAAAATTATTACATTAAATAGTAATACAATTTCAAAATTGTTGGTTATCTTTACCAAGAATTCTCTTAAGAAAGCCGTGGTTTCCTTTACTCAATTTGGTACCCAATTTTATCTTTAAATAACCCCTCCTATAAGCTATAGAATTCATCAAAATTAAACTCATGGCATACTATTAACTATACAGCCGACCTAGAGGTATACCAGATGGTTGTCTCATAATATATTTTCATGTTTTTATTGCACATCTATAGATAATGTAAATTCTACAGAATAACATTTTCTCACACACATAAGCATTAAACCATTTGTCACACACGTGCGCATGGGAGGCAGCTAAAGGGCTTGAGGGACGGCAGTTCTGAGACATACCGGGAGGTGGCGGAGTGCACTGACTCTTTTTCTCTCTTGCCTGCTGACCGTTCCCGGGAGATTCCACCTGGCTGTCATGACATCATTTCCGGGACCGAGCCAATGGAAGGAGACCTGACTGGCTCCGGCCCCTCTGACGTCACGTCCAGGCTCGGTCCAATGGAGAACGAACACATCCCTGATCCTTATGACCTCACTTCCTGTCTTCCCCTTTAAAACCCTGCCCTCTTTCCTAATTCCTCAGTCTGGTTTTGGATTCGTTTGTATGCACTTCAGTGCTATTACTCTTCATTGCAACTTTGCAGCCAAGGATTTTGAGATTATACGGGTGTCTGCCCCAAACCTTTATCGGAGTATGTCTTATTCTTTCACACATTACACTAAATTCAACTTCAGTACAACATAATAAAACGGCAATTGCAAATCTGAGAGTCAATGTTCTTCTGAAGAAAGCTCTGCACATGGGACAGTTCTGTTAAATTTAAAAGCTTTCTCTTGAATCAAGTAAACGACTAATAGTAAAAGGACAGATCAGAGAAAATAAAAGTCACACACTTGCAATTCAGTGACAGACAGAATAACGGATGTGCAGTTACTATGCAGTAATGTACCAAGTGTCACACACGTGCGCATGGGTGACAGTTTTAAGGGCTCAAATAGTTGTGTTTCTCAGGGGCTGGCGTTGTACTCTGAAACTTTCTCCTTTTGTTCCTCTGCAGACCTATGGAAGACCATACCTCTTAGAATCATCACTTATGCTTCTGGTCCTATCAACTTTCCTCCTAAAGACGTCACTTTCTCTTCCGGTCCCTCTGAGCCCACCTCTTAATAACATTTAACTGTATAACAGCCTTGTGTTTATTTGTTATCTTAATTTTGTTTTGCACTCATGTCTGTAAAGACCATTTCATTTATCTTCCCTGATTGCCAATTATACGGGGTGGCTACCCCCAAACCTTTTTGTTGTGTTTCTGCTTCTTATTTTACACAAGACAAAAAAAATATTGTCAGAAATCACCCTTGCACACAAAACTAGGATATTCACTTAATAAGCCAGCTTTATTTTCTTTATTCATTGTGGCTCTAGTAGATACTGATTGGCAGGGCAGTGTTCCGTTAGCTTTCCCTGAGCTCACATTCTATACAGTAGCAAGAGAAATACTCATTTCTGCTTGAAGAAAAACTGACACCACTTTTATTAGCTCTCACATAAAAAGGGTCTGCAAGACCTTTGTGTCACTCCTTTTACCCTTTGCAGGGCACAAGATCTTACTGGAACCCTGAGTCTCTCCTCTTCAGTTAACAAGCAACTTAAGGCCAGGCTCAATCTAGTGTTTTAGTAATTGGGCTCATAAGAATCTGGCACAATATCCTGAGCATACAACATACAGATATTATTCACACAATATATAAACTACAGTCCCAAGATAAAACTTGTGACCATAAAAGCCTTGTTGCACTTGCACTTCATGGACTCCATATAAAATAGCTTACCCTCCTGCAAACTCTTTCCTGATCAGCAACCTGACAAAATGTGTGCCAGGTTTTTGACCTTCTCAGACGGGACTGGGTCATTCTAAACCGCTTTGCAACAGGGGTTAGCAGATGTGCTGCAAACCTACATAAGATGGGGGGCACCATGACAACCAACTCTGTTCTTGCGGACAACAGAAAAATAAAGCCCTTGTCATCAACGACTGTACCATCTTAACATTCAGTGGTGTTCTTGCCATGCTCTATACAGCCTCGCCAACTTTTGTTGACTGGTTGAGACAAGATAACCATTCACTAAACTAATTAACTAAGTTAATATCAGTGTTTGGAGCTTGTGGTAATTAATTTTCTTTGCCTTGTCTTTTCTGTACACTCACCCTTTCCAGACTGTTGTCTCTCTTAGAAGAGCACTATTTACTCCATACGCTGCATTACACAAATCCTCACATAAACAAATTTCAAATGTTCTCGATAGCAAAGTGGCTTTCCACTGAGCTGACCAGATTTTCACAGTCCCAAAACGGGACAAAGTTTATTAGTCCAGTGATTATGCAGGAGTCAACAAATAATTTAGATGAGTATTAAATCAATAAGAGGGGCTGTCCCCTTTATATTTTCATGTGTGTTATCTTAAAATGTATTACATCGAATAGCAGTGGATGTTCCCCAGTGGAATTTGATATGTGTTTATTGAAATGATTAGCCTTTAAAAAATAGAACATTTTGTTTTATTCCTATTATTAAGTGGGACTGTCCCAGAAAAAATGGGATGTCTGGTCACTTTACCGTCCTCTTAATCTTGCCCTTGAGTAGGATAGAAACATTACCTCCTGATCAAGAAATCCCAACCAGCAGCATACATCATTTTTATCAATTAACAATTCTCAAAACAGAAATGCAATGGTATAAGACAACAGATGACAGTAAAGCTGCCAATTTTAATAAAGAATTAATAGAATAAAAAAGCAGAATGCAATGAATACTCTACAAGCTGGCATGAACTTCATCATCAGTGATCCGTCTGCTAATAATACGAGCTACACTTGACTTGTCCTTATTTAAATGCTTCTTTGATGGTAATGTCACCATGTCCTTAGAGGCTGGTGATGGAGAGCAACACACTAAATGAAATGTGTCACACATGCAGAAGTATAAGAAAAACCTAATAAGCCATATTATATTACATCTATAATGTAGTCATTTTTGGCTTCAATGTTTATTCTAGGAGCTCAGATACTTTATTGCATTTAAGTTCTCTGCAACAGCTTCAAAAGGTTCTGCTTTGAAATCTACCTTGCAAAAAAAATTTCTACCTGTGTTACTTCAGAATCGACAAACTTTGATTTAAAGAGATTTCTCAATTTTTTTTCTCAGCGGTAACCCATGGAATATAGCATGCATGCATATGCCCTGAATGAGTGTAAAGGAAGCATCAGTATGACTTAAATCTATAAATAAGTCAAATTAAATGTTCTGTGGAACATCTTGAAGATTTCACATGTAGCCTTCAGCAAAGTCTAAGAAATTTGGCAACTTTGATATAAGGACTGTATAAAGAGGTGGCATTGGAGCTACAAAAGTAAGATTTCTTCAAAAGGTCTCTGTGCTTCTCTTAGAGGGACTTCCAATGCTTTGCTTCTAAGTACAGTCTCACCGATTCTCGGTACTCTGATGCCAGCAGCCTATGAGATTTTCCATGTGTGAAGCCAGGTATGCTCCTCTTCTTTTATCTCATCATTACTTGCGTATTGATGACTTCTACCTGATAGTAATGTGATTTTGTCTATCATCACACTTTTGCTGGTGTCAAGGAAATTTTCTTTAATTAACAGCAGAGGTCACCATTACAGTGGTTGTTCCATGGACATCCTTTTTTTGCAGCAGGCTTGTTGGAGCCTGCATATAAACACCTCAGTTCTACATAAGAAGAGTGAAGAAGTATGGAACTGCATGATCCTATGAAGACTACAATAATTTGCATAACATCACTGTAAATTAACACCATCAACACCAATCAAACAGTATATCTCATCATGTCTTGTATAGATATACTGTAAAGTGTCACACACGCTTGAACGGGGAACATCTTCAGGGCTTGTATATTGCTTATAATACCACTCCGAGTCATAGGTTTGGAATTGCCATTCACATCTTGTTCCCTTTTGCCCTCAGAAGGTCAAAGGCAGGAGGACTAGTGACATAATTTCCTCTTCCACCAACAATCCCACCTACTCCTCCCAGGACCAGATATAATGCTCCCTTCCATTTACTTTGGAAGTCAGAGCTGGGAATGACGTCAAACCCGAGCTGACTGTGTCCCAATTAAACATTAAAAGCAATATGGACACCTCCATGAAAACCTTTGTTGTGTTTGCTTTTTCAGAACAACAGCACATTACGTGGTATTTTGTGCATCCATACACTGTAGCCACAAGATAGAAGTTGGGCATTACTGTGTGTACATGACCGATTTAGACAGAAGTGCTAATAAACAGTATAATACTTCAGCTTTCACTAAAGTTTGCCATTCTGGATTGGAGTCATAATCTGAAATTGGACAGACCCAGATTTGACAGACCAGGCCCGAGTTTTCAAGTAGGAAATCCAACCTGTGAGAGTGTTCCAGTTGAAAAGTCCAAATAGGAATTTGGATATTCTAACTTTCCAGTTCAAATGGAGCACTGCATAAGAACGCCACCACCAGAAGGAATCCATTTTTTGACTCTGAAGAAGACGTTATACTGCAGCTGTATTTCATTTATTTTTTGGCCAACCGTCTGCCAGTTATATTGTGTCCTTCATCCAGTGCCTCTTTTATCTTTGTCTCGCTTCATTATTACAAAAAGTACCACAATATATAAATTGATTCAATGTATTTGGTAAGCTGTTATATATAAACACTACAGTAAGTAATAATAAAATTTAAATGTCATTTGACATCATCATCCTTATGGAAATACAGTAGATGTTCCCATAAAATCTTGGTGCCACATAAAAATGCATAACAACTTCCCCTTATGCTGGTGAGAATAACGTCCCTTTAAAGGTTGATGTTAATGGCTGCATCTGTCACACTAGACGGCTTGTTTTTGTATCTGCTTTGTTGAGATACGTCATTGTCTCCATACTGAGTGCATAAATGAATGTGAAGCCCAACTTCTTTAACGATTTGATCATAAAAATCATGTTATGTCTGTTCTCTCCTGGTTCAGATTGACGGGCATGCAGCCAATTTCACAATCTGATAGCAACTTGCACCCTGGCTCAGCATCAGCCGGCTACCATAGGACATATTAACGGTTAAAATGTTGTCAAGTTTCAGTGAGCAACCTCACAAAAATGGCAAGGAAACAAAAAAAATATATATATTTTGTGGAACTTTCATACAATGGGCTCAAATGATGATTTGCTGCAGAGTTATAAGCTGCTCCTCATTTTCCTGCAACTCCTAGTCTTCTGGTTATCCTACTGTACAGATCTGTGCAGATCAGTTGTTGAGCTCAGAAATTCAGTTTCTAGTGATCCTGTCACAGTCACGGCCGCTTCTAAAGTCATTCTTGTGTTGCTCTCTCTCAGTATATTTATTTTTGTTACTATAGCACATATAGCGCTTTTGACGTTTGCTGCACAGTTGGTTCAAAACATTAAATTGCAGAGGCTTTCTTGATGCACTGAAAGTTGTTAAAATTTTTTGTTGACTTAAAACTGAAATCAAGTTGTTGAAAAATATTTAGTGCACATTTATGGTACAACAGCACTACCGAGTCAGTTAAGAGGATGGCGCTCAAGTCAGTGGTGTTTATCATCTTTTATATACTTTTACAATAGTACTTTGAAGACTCCGAGGATGCCCACAGAAGCACAGTAAATCTGACAGACATGATAAACAGAATTATTAATAAGACATATTATTAGCGATAAAATCCTTTGTACAAAGTAGACAGCACTTGCTATTTGCAATTAAGTAGCAATGATGTAAAACAGAATAATGTCTCAGGTTTATTTTAAATGGAACATACATAAATGATTTCATTCTACAAAAGTAGTACAATGCAGTAAAAGGGAGCATTTCAGCTCAGTCTTAATGCAGCTGACATTTATATATTAACATTTATTTAATGATTTTATCGAAGCCAACTTACAATTTGAAGCTATACCACATCTGGTCCAAATTAGAACACTTGAAAACAAAAAGATGAAGAAAAAATCAACTTTTTTTACTTACATAGAAATGGTTTAAACATTAATTTCTCTGCAAATGGGACAATTTTTGTGAAGCTGTCAAGAAGGTGAACT
Source organism: Erpetoichthys calabaricus (assembly GCF_900747795.2). Classification (NCBI taxonomy): domain Eukaryota; kingdom Metazoa; phylum Chordata; class Cladistia; order Polypteriformes; family Polypteridae; genus Erpetoichthys; species Erpetoichthys calabaricus. The sequence continues at coordinate 72,618,435 of NC_041406.2, forward strand.
TAATGTAATTTTCTCAATAGGGAGTCCTGAATTTGACTTGCATTCCTTACCATTCTTTTCACAAAATTGTAATAGATTCTGTCTAATGTACATTTGTTTTTTAATGGCAATAATGTGATGCTTTAGGATGTATATGTTTTAATACAATTATATGTAATGCCTTCATGACAGTAAAATAATATTTAATTGAAACGTGGCTCCCTGTAACACAACAGAATGACAATTAAGACACTCCATATAATGTCCACAACTACCTTGCCGTTGCAGTTCCCCATTCTGTTAGTTAATATCCCTTTGCTATGTTTTAGTCACTTTTATCACTTTGGGTTTTAATTAAGTAATTCAATTTAAACACAAGATCGACCTTAATGTGGTTCCACCATCATTGTCAACTGTGTTCAGAACACAGCTCATTATTTTAGGGCAGTCCAAGTATTTTTAATCTATTCATCATTTCAATTCGTAATCTGCCTTACATGAGCAACAGTCTCAGAAAAGCCATCCAAGTGTAACAGACCTTCTATGGAAGAGCTGTCCAACACAATCCTCTCTGTCACTTTCTTCCATCAGCAACCAAATTCTGCTGTTGATAGGCTACATGAACAGAGCAGTGCTGACGTACTTCCAGTGAAATCTCAGCCAGCTCTGTTATTTCTATTGTCAATACTGCTGTTGTGATTTTAGTTTAGTGGTGAGAATGTCTGAGAAAAAGAAGTTTAAGTTTCAGCTTACAGAAAGCTCTACAGCTGATCACTGTTGTGAACCTTTATGTCAACCTTCCAGTAAGTAAAACAAGATACTTAGCTTTCATACATTTTCCTTTGATGCAGAAGCCTGATCTAAATGGATCACTGCTATCTGGAGAGAAAGCATTACGGTTAGACCCCATACCCAAGTTTATAGCCGGCATTTTATTAAAGAGGATTTTTGCGAGCCAGGGTCTAAAACAGGGCAGTGACCAGTGAAGAAGGGAGTGGTTCCTGTGTTGTTTGAATGGAACAATTTCTCCATTCCACTTTCAAGACCAGGAGTTTGGGAAAGAGGATGACACACTGGGCTAGGAGGAGGATGATAAAATCTTTGAGGACCACGGCTACGCTTTAGCTCCAGATCCAGCAGTTGTCGACCTAACACTGGAGATCCTCCAGCTAAGGAAACAAATTGAGACCCTTAGAATGAAACAGTAGTTTGGCATTCACCGTTTTGCTAGCTCACACAGAGACATTCACTTTTTAACAAGATAATATGTCCAAGACACTCATGTTATTATGCATTGTAACATTGCCACTGAGCACCACAATGGAGGGATCCTCTGCTCTTTACATGGCACTTTGAGGTGGCTCGCTATCCTTAACACTGTGCATTCCATTGCATTGCACAATGCACTGCACATGTACTTTGTCTACTTGTGACTTTACACTGTAGGAAGATAAGTAAATAAATCAAGGTAAATAACATTCGACCTGGCTTTTATATAATTAACATTGTCACACACGTGCGATTAGGAGGTAAAAAGCTCAAAGGTGAGTGAAATATCGTGAGAGGAAGGATTGTCACATGGTGCTTACCTGAATCTCTTCTCTTCACAGGAGAACTGAAGAAAAATAATTGTGGCTATTTCCAGGCTTCAAAATGGCCACTGTGACGTCACTTCTGGCGACTCCATATGACATCACTTCCGGCTCTCACCTTGGACATCGCTTCAGGTTCCTCCCCTATGACACCATTTCCTGCCAACCATTTCCTGTTCCCATCATCCACCATTCTATAAAAACGCCATTTTGTCAATGCTACATTGTCATCTGTTACAATACATGTACTTTTGATCAACCTTTTGCATCTCTTGCTTTCATTTGTCCGCAGGACAACATACGGGGACGGTCCCCAAACCTTTATCTTGTGAAGATTCCTTTTTGTTTGTGGTATTTCTTCCACAACATATAAATGTTTTTTGTATATAAGGACTATCACAAAATTATAATCACAAATGGATTTTGCACATTACCTTGGCAAGTTCTGCAAGCCCTACTGTTTCGTTGAAGGACATGTGTGTGGCAGATTCACTGGCATGATGACGCTCGACCTCTTGCTGCATCCAAACGGTGCTATCTTTCGCCTGGTGCTGCTGCGTTGTTCTTGTATGTGAGTGGATGTTTCTTGCGGGGAGGGCTTCTGTTCTTTTTCTCCGATGTAGAACCCTCGTCCTCATCTGAGTTCACCTCTGTTATAGCACGTCTTTATTTGAAAACTAACAGTGTCAGACCGGGGGGAGCGTGAACGCGACTGTGAGAATAAAAGTAAATAATAAAACAAAACGCTAACGTTTACAAGTACCATAAATTTACACCGGCTGTTACAGACTCAAATCAAATGTATGTTTTTATTCTATAATAGTAATAATAAGAGCAGCTCACTACTCAAAAGAGTTAATGCATGAAAGAGCCAGGATCGAACCTGCAACCTCTCGACTTGGAGACAGCAGGTTGTATCTCTGCACCAGCCAAGCAGATGTATATGTGTGTGTGTGTATGTGTGTCATACTCTATCCCAATTTCTTTTACTTTGGTTAAATTCTAGGAAAAAAAAAAGCGCACTTGTTTTGTTATATCTGTGACTTTACGTCAACATTTTGTCATTAGTAGTATAATATGAAAAATATTCTGTTTTAGATATGTGTTCAGCATTTCTTGCCTCACATTTCCTTTCATCCTACACTTACACAGATCATTATAGACACGGAACACACATGAAATGCATGTGTTCCAAATAACGATATATTATTTACCCTATACAACTCCAGGTACCTCACACTGCGATAAAGAGCCGGTGGGGGATGGATGCAATAGCAGTCTGAGTGCTGCTTGTGCTGATCGACACATTTGCAAAATGAAAGATGCTGATGGAGAGGTGCGAAAGAATTTAAGGTGGCCCAGAATTATGAATTTTTTTCATAGGTGTCAGGGATTCTAGTATTAAAAGGACTGCTTGCCTTTTGCAGCACTAGTTGGAAAAAGTGTGTGCGACTGTGCAGAGTTGCCGTTTTTATAGGGCGCTCCTGCTATTAATGATGCAATGCCAGCTCATTCTTTTGGTGACTTATCCCTGACTGATATAACTTATACAGCACTGTTGCAGTATTAAGCTTACATACATATTCACCTGTTTCTGATTAACGTTTAATGACTAATCACTGAAATTCTGTTTATTTTAAAGAAGCCCGATGTAATCACATATTTGTCCCATGCAAGTTCATAGAAGAAGTAGCTTCGTAATTGTGGCTTTAGCTTGAAATACAAAGTTTGAAGACCTTTTCCTTTTTAGCTCCTGACGTTTGGCACAAAGTTTGAATAATCTGACTTATGCCGTTTACCGTTAAGTCTAAACAAGTCTTGAAGCAACTGGGTGAAAAATGCCACAGCTAGTCCATTTTGTCATCAGTTTGGGAAATGTAGCAGCTGGCTAACACAGAATCTGGAAGACAGTGTGCATACAGGTTGTTGGTTTATTTTCCTTTCATTTTAATTGTTGTGTTTTTGCTGTGACTCAGTCCTCTGAACTGCTTTTTTTTTCCTTAAATTGCATCCACACAGGAATGAGATGCAAAGTGAACCAATAAATGACCAGCTAAGTCGAGGCCTCAGACTCCAGCCAATTTCACTCCAACCAGCTTCCTAATTAGAAGACGATTCTTGTTGTTAGCTAAACCTGTTATTTACTTCCAAGGTATGTTGGTGCGCTCAATCTGCCACAGATGACATTTCCAAAATAGTTGATTTTCTTTTTTTCTAAGAGCACCATCAAAGCAGATCAACATCATGGGGACCTTCACCTTTCTGTATTTTCAGATATTGTATGATGGACACAGATTAGCTAACCATGTGTTGGCTCAGTTTGCAGAAACAATTAAGGGGCCTCAGTCTGAAATAGTAAGTTAATTAAAATTAAGGCAAAAGACCCACCAGAACTGGACCTGGACACACCTGTCCTAAGGGGTGTCCAGATCTTTAGATAGTTGGGATATGAATTGTAGTGCAGTGGAGTCACAAATTTAGATTTCAGACCTGAGAGAAAAAAATAAGAGTAAGGCAGACTTTTGGCAGTGGCACTCGGGAGATGGGAAAGCCGCCAAATGATAGCACGAACACCTCGTTTTGTCAAGCCTTGAAGGGTTTTGCTGCATTCTGCACTTATCATTATTGTGTGTTCTTGGATTAAAGTGTACTATCATTTTGGTTGCTTACTTTTTTTTGCATGATTCAACATTAAAGGGAAGACTACACAGACTTTCATATGCTTTTATCAGCAATCATATCCTTTTGTTCACTATCTACAATATGTGACCACATTCACTACTCTAACAACCTCAGATTAAACGATTCACGTATTCACAAGAGTGAACCTCTATTTTTAATGTGTGACAAAATTCAGTAAAAATATAATATAAAAATTACATTTTTAAGGAAATCCTTTTAATTTTGCAATATATTTTGTGAATGTAAAAAACATTAAACTGCTACAATTTCAGTTGAGCCCTAACAAATTTACACTTGGAAACATTCAAGCTTTTAAAATTACAATACTCTTTTAAAACTAAAAGAATAATAAATATAAAGTTATATCTGGGACTATTACTACAATGAAATTCAATTATAGTACGTTTTTTATGTGTTCTGTTGAATGTAACAACATTTTAAAAAATGGTATCACTTTAGATTAGGTATCCCTTGTTACGCTGTGCTTACTATGTAATTACCTGCATAATTACAGAGTGACTAGGTGTAATTACGTTGTATTTACTGTTGTTAAGCACTCAATTGTAATTGTAATTCCACAATTTATACACATAGTTACTTATAAAAACTGTGGAATAACAAATACAGTTGAGTACTTATAATTATATTATAGAATTTCACTGTATCACACAGTAAGTACAAGGTAATAACCTAAGTACCTAGGTAATTACATGTAATGAGAAGTCAAGCAAAATGACAACTAACTAACTAAAAACATTACAATATGCAAGCTTTTAAGGCAACTCAGGCCCCTTCTTCTTAATCATTGATTACATCTTGCCTGAAGAAGGGCCTGAGTTGCCTTAAAAGCTTGCATATTGTAATCTTTTTAGTTAGCCAATAAAAGGTGACATTTTGCTTGACTTTCACTTCATCCATAATGGCTAACAAGGTACAACACACTAATTACATGGTAAATACAGCATAATTAAGGACACCTAATCTAAAAATGATACCAAAAATCTGTGTTTATGAGAAAATTAAAGCAGAAAACAAGGTTGAAAAGCAGCTGAACAGTGCCAAAGAATCACTACAGTGGCTTAACTCTGAAAGTCTAAAATCGGTTATTGTCGGGCAGCAACTGGATTCATACATTTGTCAAAAAGGCCTTTGCATCATAACAGGTAAGGAAGCCTTGGCATTGTAATAAACATAACAGACACAAATACTATTACAGCACTTTTCTTCCATCTTAGCTGTAATGTAATTAAAATCCAGGGCATGTCAATTGCCATGACCATACCTTTTAAAATAATGCATAGCTCATTGTTCTATTCAGAGATGACAAGCTTTTATTTGATATTAAAAATGCATGTCTCTGTTATTGTTACAATCATTACCTTCCACATATACAGTACAAAAAAAAATGTTGCTCTGATTGCTTTAACAAAAAAGGCTCCTTTAGCTGTTTGGATTTCACTCTTCCATAGGGTCGTCCTCACTGCTTTCACCAACACTTTCCTCCAAATCCGACTTCTCCTGTTCTACGTCTTGTGCCTCTGCCTGTGGTCCCAACTCAGCGAGAAGCTGTTCAGTGTGCTCCATCAGCTGGGGGTCATCGCACTTTAACTTTGTATAAAGCTGAGAAGACAAATAAACATAAAAAGATATTTATGTTGACCAGGGACATGTCATAGCTTCTCAAATCCATACGGATAGAAAATACTATTATAAAATTTGTGTCAAAATTGCAATTTATAAAGGTTGACAGCATTTTTTTAGACATGGTAAAATGAGATGCAACAACATTCTTCCTGACCTAGGATAAAACCATGGAAGTAAAACTGGTTGCTTAGTTCTTCTGCCAGGAAAATGCCCAGTATACAATATTCAAGAGGTTGTAACGTGTCTGAATTTCTTACATTATCACCACCCAGTTTTCAGCCAGTTCAGGGACATGCAGGGCCAGGGTTGGAGTCCTGCTATACTTGCAATAAACATATAAGTCACATTGCAAATGACACATAAGCACCCCCCTGATGCTTATGATCAGCGTTTAGCTCTGTGGTTCATGTGCCCATTTTTTCCCCATTAGCTTTTAACATGCATGGACAGCTTTTGGCACTCTCATAACTAGACACTAACTTGTGTATGTTGTACAACTTCTACATTAGTTGGACTTGGCAGTTTAAGAACTATGAATAAGATCATGTTTTGGGCTGTGGTTGTCTTTACCATTTGGCAAATTATAGTTCTTTTGAAGACTTTCAGTTCACTGATACATATTCTGCCTTTACAATGTTACCAATATTAAAGGAAAACAGTTCTATTAAAAAAGACATGACATCATATAACTTGTATTTGTCAGGCAAACCCATGCTGTTCCACATAAGGATAATTTAGAGTTCCATACGAGATAAACTTAAGAGTTCCCAGAAAGAGTAATAGTAAAGTATGAATGAACATGCTAGAGTTAATGTGTCCATGATGAATGCCATTTTTCAATATTAATACCAATAAAGAGCTCTACTCATTTTTGTAGCTCTGGTTAGTTGTTAGTTCTAAATTCAAAGACAAAATCTAGAAATATAAAAAGAAGAAATCTGACAACAAATAGCCTCTGATTGGTTACAATAAAATCTGCAGCCATAGCAGTCCTCCCTGGACTGAGCAGAGCCTCTCCGACATCATAACACTTTATGTTAATGGAGTGTAGTGGCATTCCCAAATGAGATCACAGTGTCACTAGTGGTGTCCTTTCAATAACATTTAGAAACTCTATTTTGAAAACTAAATGACTACAACAATGATTGCTAATTTATATCCTCTACTGTCATTAAGATGCATTACCCATGTTATAATAAAAAAAAAAAAAAAACACCGCCTTCGCATTCTCTCCCTATAGTCCCAATTGACTTGAAAGCTAAATTTCATAAATTTAATTATAAGCTCATTTTTCTTCTCACATATCCTAATACAAAGAAACTCTTATTAAATGACTACAGTCAGTCGTGTCTTACTGGAATTCAAACATACAGACAGTCTCTCCTGCTTAGTGCAGTTTTCTAGAATCAGAACACATTTGAAATGGAAATTTCACTGAAGAATAAGGTTGCCAATAAAGAGGTTTTGGACTGCTGATGCTTGCGATTTACTTTTTAAGTGCCTCCACTCCCCACAATACATAACTCCCTATATAAGATATAAGATGTGATTGTTGTGGTGGATGGACTGCCATCCTCACAGGGATAGAAGCTGCTTCCTTGCCAAGAAAGGAGGCCACCATGGAAAGAAAGGGATGGACTGGTGTTCTGACCAGGATGTGTGCAGGTCTTTCCTGGAAGGGAGGCCTGCTCAGATGGACAAAGGGAGTCTGCTTCCCAGAGTCATGTTTTCCCGATATTCACACAATAGCAGCATCCCACTAATGGAGCATCCATATAGATATATGCAAGGCAGACTGGGAATTGCAGTCCCATGGAGCCTTGTTGGAGTTTTTGAGTAATGACTGAGGGAGTTGCGGGGGATCGTTATACCGTCTTTGAAGGGCTTCCACCTGATCCAGAAGTGCTTCCAGTATGCAACGTCAGAGTTTAGAGTAGGTGAGGCAGAAAAAGAAAAACATTACTTTATAGTGCACCTTGAAACACCGTCATCATGGCACTGCCAGATCTAAACACTAGTGTGGCGAACTGCTCGTGAACTGATGTGACTTTAGCTGCAGTTAGCAGTCCCATTTTACTTATGGTACCAAGCAGAGTTGCGTTGCGCTGATGCAGTCTATTAGCCAGCGAAAATGCTGTGAAGAAGTTGTCTGTTGTTACAGTCCTGCCTTTGTCCAATCTGATAGAGGTCATTGGACATGGTATCTTTGATTGTTGGTAAAGCAAACAGATCTGAGCAGGCATTAGCCACAGCGCTGCTCTTGTGAAAAGAATGGAGATAAATGCTGTCAACTCAGAGAGGGAGAGGCAAATTCGTTGCACCACTAAAATGTCACCTAGAGAATAAAACTGAATAATAAAAAAACAAGTGCTAACTTTTACAAGTAGCCAAAATTTACACCGGGTATTACAGACTCAAATAAGATGTATGTTTTTATTATATGGTTGAAATAATAATAATAATAATAGCATCTCACTACTCAAAATCTCAAACCCAGGACCTTCGGGTTATAAGGCAGCAGATCTTACCTCTGCACAATTCAAGAACACGTGTAAACCCCCTGTCGATTGATATTAGTAGTAGTATTTCTCTCACATAATAAAGTGAATATGGACAAAAAAGCAAATAAAAGGCACCTTTTCTGCCACAGTCAGAGTGCTGTTGAATTTCGATTCTGACATTTAAAGTTGCTATTGAGTCACATCTGCAAATTATCACATCAACTATATTTTAACCATGGAAAATTATTTGCTGACAGTCTTACTGAACTTTAAAATCAAGTACATGACTACATGATCCTTAATATGTTTGGCTTATGAAAATGCATAAAGTGGGCAATAATGAATAAAAGGAAACAGCTGCAATATACGCCAATGTCTTTGAATTATATGTTTAAAACTAACAGCATTTTTACTAAAGGAAAAAGTACAAACCAATCTGTTATTATCCTTTTTATTACATGTGGTGAGTAAAACTGACCTATCTAGATGCAATACCCTCTTATAAGATGTGTACAAACGTCTAGTATAATAACCCATCCAAAAACATTACATCTTTTCCTGTGAACATTTAAAACATTCCTGTTCACCAAAACAAACATGGCATAATGGAAAGAATTGAAAAACTGGAAGATTATTAATAAATGACAGAGGATGAAAACATGAGGCACGAAGCATGGTGTTGCGACTGGTGGACTTTATATACAGAGTAAAATAGTATCTGTGTCAACACTGTGGTACCTCAAAAACAGTGTGTTGCTTTCTAAACAACCAGCCCTAAATTACTAAGAAGCCAAAAAAGTCCCCAGAGAATTCAAATCTGGTGACAAAGAGGCTCTGAAAGATGCCCAGTGAGTGCTGGCAAAAAAAAAATCTAAACCGAAAGAAAGGAAGATTACAAAGCTAAAACAGAAAGCAGGCTCACTAAGAATAACATGAAATATGTCTGGAAAGGACTGGGCATAATTACTGGGCAGAGGCAATCCAGAGCACAAGTGCTAGAAGGGGGTGTGGACAAAGTCAATGAAACAATTTTTAATATATTTTCCCCTTCCTCTGCCATCAATCATCAGACCCCCCTACATCATCCCTATTACTTCAACTACTCTTACCATTTCAACTGGAATGGCCAGTGATAAATCCACCTCTAACAATCAGAATGGGTTGTAAATAACTGAAGACCAAGTGAGGAGACAACTGAGAAAGCTATACACACTGGTCCTGGACTATATGAGTCAACTTGTAGAAGACCAGCTGGACCGACTGCAATTTACCTATTGCACAAAGAGTTGAGTGGAGGATGCAATTATCTATCTGCTCCACAAAGCTAATGATCACCTGCACAAAGCTGACAGCATTGTGAGGATTATGTTTTTTAATTTCTCCAATGCCTCTAATACAATCCAGCCATCCCTGTTAAGCAGTAAGCTCAGAGATATGCAGGTGGAAATGCCTATGGTATGATAGTAGACTATCTGTTTGGCAGACCACAGTTTGTGAGACTCAAAAGATTGTGCCTCTGATATGGATGTGAGCAACACTGAAGCACTGCAAGGTGCAGTTCTGTCTTCTTTTCTCTTCACTTTGTGCACTTCAGATTATACGTAAATATATCACCAGGTCATGTCACCTGCAGAAATTCTCAGATGATTCTGACTTAAACTGGTTTCACTTTCTTTGTATAAGATGCATTTTGCAATAAAGGTATAATAAATTCTGATAGGATGTATCTTGGTTTCACTTTTTTATTACACAAAGTTTGCAATTTTGGCAGAGGTGTGTAGACATTTATATCCGCTGTATGGGGTGTATCGATAAGGTGGAATGAGACAGAGTCAAGTGGAAAACTTTGTTTCTTGGTACAAGAATTGTCTGCAGCTTACCATCTACATAACCAAGGAACTGGTTACTGACTTTCATTGGGCCAAAGACCCTCTGCCTCAGTCACTATTTAGGGAGTAGAGTGAGATGGATATGAATGACATTATATAAAATATGGAGAGATGAATAGAAAAGGCATTGTGTAAGATAGAGATAAAATGCACTAAATAAGTGCAATGGTGCAATGATGTAGAGGTGATGCACTCCTTTAAGTACTTGGATGGTTCACATCCATGTCAGGTTGGACCGGTCTCATAACACAGAGGAACTATATAACAAAGGGCAGAACAAGCACTTTTTTCTTAAAAAACTGCTGTCCTTTAATGTTGAAGTGACATCCTTCACACATTCTACATCTCTGCATTCTATGCTGCGATGTGCTGGGCTGCTAACATCACTTCAAGGAAGTCCCACTGAATAAATAAAATTATTAAAAAGGCAGGCACAGTTGTAGGATGCACTCTGGACCTGCTGGAGGTAGTAGAGGAGGAGAGAATTAAAATCTAACTGAGTGTGATTAAGAACAATGCTGCACATCCTCTCTCTGGCACACTAACACTGAGTACTTTCAGCCAATGAATTATTTAGCAGAAGTGTGTCAAGAAAAGCAACTGGGGCTCCTTTATACTAACAGCAATACACTTGCTAAATGCCTCAATTTGACTCTGCCAAGTCAGAAGTTTTCTTTCTTTATCATTTTTTTAGTTATTCTTGTGTATGTTCAGATCAGTGTATGTGTGTTTATTTATTTAAATTTCTTCTGGGAAAAATTGTTCTCTTTCTTTCTTTCTTTCTTTCTTTCTTTCTTTCGAGTGCATTCCCTGTTTTGATGTTTTTTGCATTTTAAGTTGTTTTTCTGCAATATAAATAGGCCAATTTTACAGTAATTAGATTATGGACATATTTATTTAATGATCAATTTTTTATGTTTTTACTGTTTCAGCTTTATAATGTTTTTTGTGTTAGCTGCTGTAACACTATGGTTTCCACCTTGTGAAGTAAAGTAATTGTGTTTATTTTACTTTACCTTAAACAGTACCTTCAGTCTCTACATACCTATCTTATACAGTGCCTTTTGTATCCATTGCACTTATTTAGTGCATTTTATCTCTATCTTACACAATGCCTTTTCTATTCATCTCTCCATATTTTATATAATGCCATTCATATCCATCTTTCTCTCTGTCACTTCCATTAATGGACACACTCATACATTGACTCATGCTGAGTGAATTTATTGTCTGTAACTGACCAGCTTGCAAGTCTTTGAAATTGGAATGAAAAACATGGGGTCTTTTCTCAGTCATAATGTTCATTACCATGGTAAGCACGCACAAACAGCAGTTGGGTTCCCTAGAAATGCAATGCAACTGTACTGACCACTGCAAAACTATGTTGCTGTTAATTACTGAAATAAAATGTAATGAGAAGTCAAGCAAAATGACACCTTTTATTGGCTAACTAAAAAGACTACAATATGCAAGCTTTTGAGGCAACTCAGGCTGCCACAGGATGATTGCATCATGCCTGAAGAAGGAGCCTGAGCGGCCTCAAAAGCTTGCATATTGTAGTCTTTTTAGTTAGCCAATAAAAGGTGTCATTTTGCTTGACTTCTCGTTGCATCCATCATGGCTAACAACACCCTACTACTACTGAAATAAAATGTTAAATGGTAAAACACATTAGATGTGTTTCGGTGCTGGGAGTGGGTCACAGCTTCAACGTGGAGCTCTGAAGCTGTAGGAGTATTGCACTATCCTTTGTGCCACCCACTTTTAGGATCCTTTATATTCCTTGAACTCTCGGTAACGCTTACTGAGGTAAATGCAAACACTATTAATCTGTAGTCTAAAACCAAGTGCACCAATACAAACATTAAAAGCGCTTTAATTACAGTATATGGCCACAAGTATTTGTGTGTCCACTTGTAAGATGGACAAATCGTTTGCCTCAAATGGCCAGTTGCTGAAATTCTGAAAAAAATGTGTTTGCTCTGGTAGCAAAATAAGTGTATCCTTATTGTCTTGAAGCAGCTACTTCTTCCAATTCCAACTAAAGTTTTCTCTGTGCTTTTGCCAATGCAATGCACCTGCATCTTCAAAAATGTGCCATTAGACTTAAGTATCTATATAGAGAACTCAGAGCCTTGCTGCGGAATTGATTTCTGTTTACAGTATTGCACATTCCCTCTCTTCATATTTTCACACTGTAGTGTTTGACATACCACTGCTTAAGATTGGAGCATTTTACAAGGTCACAGATTTCACTCCTTAGCAATCACTTGCTGATTGAAGCAGCAAATCAGATGTTGCCAAAATCCGACCCCCTACTCAGTGCCCACAGCACCCAACAGCCCAATTTAGACTCTTCAATCAAAGTATCTGTCTGCTAACAGCCTGTGAGCAATTCAAACCTAGATTACTGGGCAAGCAGGATGGCATTCCTACTGTGCTACAATTCTTTCACCCTTCACCCTCTACTCATGTATACTTTGTGTAAAAATAAGCCACATACAATCCATGTTCAGACTTAGGAAGTCAATCTTTAGATATGTCCCTTGTAAGATTTTCTTTTTTTTAGGTACAAAGAGAAATGCATTTGTGTTTATTTCTAACTGATTGACTCTGAAAAAGAACTGGGGAGTGTTAAGATGTTACTGTATAATCTAGAAATGGAGCCACAATGAAGTGTTCATAAAGTCTGTGGGATTGCTAGATCTCCTATTATTGTATGTCTCAGGAACGGGGTCAATATTTATATACGCGTGTGTGTGTATACACTACATATATACAGTAAATACACTATACTATATACAGTCACCCATGACAGTATATTGTCAACATTACCGGAAGCAGTTTGACAATAACAACAGGGAACATTTGTGGGTTGTACCACAGCTTACCTGCCTCTCTGATATTTCTAAAGCTGCATGTTCAACAGCCTGGAAGAGATCGTATAAAACTGTCTCCAACTCCCTGCCAGCACTTCACGTCTAGTCTCCAGGCCACATAGCCCTAGAAGAAACCTCAACAACTCATCAGACTTGACCAACAACTTGAGAGGGCTCATCAAGGTGTCCAAAACAGGATCTTTGATTTTTTCACCTGGAAGTGCAGTTACATTATAGTTTTGTTTTTGTTTTTTTGCTGCAAGTAAAGAAGAACATTCATGTGGATCCCCACCTCTTTTCACTTATTGTCTCTAACCTATTCACAATATATAAGCTCTCTGTGAAGGACCAGCGCACTGTCCAGAGACTGTTCATGCCTTGGGCCCAATACTTTCTGGGATGGGTTCCAGCTTCCCCACAGCCCAGCAGTTGTAGAAAACCACTTCTGTAGTACCTCTAGACTGACAGAGTTTTATGGTGGTCTCGAGTATTAAAAGTTAGGATAGATGGTGCTTTTTCAAGGAATTCCAATCCTCAGCCTCATTTTTAAAGTGAATCTTGTTGTACTCTGGTCAACAGGTGAAGCTCAGATCCAGCAGAAGATTCTACCCTGCCTGTAAAAACAGTTACCCAACTGTTTCACATTTTCTGTAGAAATTTGAATGGTTGTGAGGGTTCAATGATTCTTGTTTACTTGGATCAGGCTCATGTCCATAGGTGCTGCAACAGGAGTGCAACGTTTCAGTATCACTACTACATGTCATCTTGTCCTTGTGTTTGTAAAGCAAGGGTTGTCTTCCCATACTTAAAGTTTAGTCAAATCCACTTTTAAGTGCGCATACAGAGAGATTCTTTCAAGTGAATATACGTTCTTTTTCATAATTCATGCTTTTAATAGACATTGCACCAAGATGTAGCTTGTATCCAAAGGTTGCATCTTTGCTATTTTCAGATAATAATAATAATAATAATAATAATAATAACATTTATTTGTATAGCACATTTTCATACAAAAAAGTAGCTCAAAGTGCTTTACATAATGAAGAACAGTGGTCTTTGATGTGACATTTAGTGGTTTACTTCTAGGTGTGACACAGTTCAGATTAGAATCAGCACCTCAAATTATGATTCATGGTCTTTCATGGGAAGCAATGCAACAATGCTTAGAGGTAAGGGAGCAGCTACAGTACATCAAGCAGAGGAGTACAAATACTTTGGGGTCTTATTCATAAGTGAAAGCAGTAGTGATAATATTACTGACCAACACATCAGTACTATGGGCCATGTAATAGATGATAGTAATAAAGAGAAAACTAAATTCTCTGATTAAGCTTTCAAATTAACCAACTCATCTATGCCACCATCCTTACCCATGGTCTCAAGCTTTAGGTAGTTACAAAACGAACAAGATTATGAATACAAATGGAACAAAATTAGGATTTTGCACAGGTTTTTAAGACTTTCTGTGAATGAGGGAGGTGGACAACAATGTAGTATTACTGATATAGTTCTTCCTGAAAGACAGGAGGCAGGTGATATTGTTTGGACATCTAGTGAGGATACTGTTATCCACCTCTCACACTAAGTGAATCAGATGGAAGGAGTTTCAAAAGCAACTCCTGGGATTTCCCCAGAAAAGGCTGTTGAATATTGTAATTAGAGAAGTCTGGAAGAACCAAACCAGTTGGCACTGGGACATCAAACACAGAAAGCTGGATCAAGGAGAGATAAATACCGAGACTGATTAATCTCATGTTTGCACTTTAAACTCTAAAACATGAAAAACTTTATCAAACCAGTGCCTTCCTGGTACTACTAAATTCTTTGTTTCCCCTTCTAAGTGGCTTTGCCAAGACTTTGCGTCAGCTATTTTCAGTTACTGTATATTTTAAGGGTGAATAAGGGGGTTACAGCTCTTTGTGTATGGCCAATTAATACAGGAAATTGTTGAAATAACAGGAAAAGTATATTTAGTATAATAAATTTTAAAATATCAACAAATAAAGGGCAACATACCTATTTCTATTGGGTACATGTCATTTCTACAATATTTTGCTTAAGTCAAAAGTGACATATATGCATTTTTAGATTAGATAGACTCTTTAATGTCAAAGTGAATACAGATCTCTGCAATGTGATCTAAAGTGATCTAAATTGATTACAAATATGAAAAACAAAATAAACAATCAATCACTCCCTTCAGGCTAGTATTTAGCAGATGCACTTTGTCAGCCATGACAGCCACGAGTCTATGTGAACAGCTCTATATCAACTTTGCACATCTGGATACTGCAATTTTTCATCATTCTTCTTTGCTAAGCTGCTCAAGCTCTGTCATATTTCATGGAGATCGTGAGTAAGCAGCCTTTGTCAAGTCCAGCTACAAATTGTCAGCTGTACTGAGATCTGGACTCCGACTCAACCACTCCATGACATTAATATTGTTGCTTTAAGTCATTCTTCTGTAGCTTTCTTTGGTTTAATGCTTGAAGTTGTTGTCTTGCTGGAAACCAAATCTTCTCCCAAGGCACACATTTCTTAAAGATTGTATCAGGTTTTCCTCCGGGATTTCCCCATATTTTGCTACATTTATTTTAATCCCTACACTCATAAACCTTCCAGTGCCTGACAAAGATGCCACCACCATGCTTCATGGTGTTTTTTTGATAATGTGCAATATTTGGATTGTGCCAATCATAGTGTTTAGTCTGATGGCCAAAAATATAAATATTATTCTCAGAAGACCATGGAACCCTCTTCCAGTTAAATGGCCTGCTCTAGTCATACTTATAACTGTGCCACAGTCTTTTAATTTCTTAATGATAGAATTAACTGGACTCCAAGGGATATTCTTGGATATTTTCTTGCATCCATACCTTAACTTGTGCATAATATTAAATTTTGAGAAGAAAGCAAAATAAAATAATAAATAATGGGCTTTAAAGTATAGGAGAATATGGCTTTTAAATGTGACACTCTCAAAGTTAATGTATAAACAAAATTCTCCTCTGGGTATAAATTGGAGAAATTACTGTGGTCAAATTCCCCTGATTTTAATTGTAATACCACAATATCAGTAATTACATAGTGCCATGTAAAATTAGCTATAGAAAATCTGAATTTTTTTAACTATGTAATTACAGTGTCTAAGACCACTATTTTTAAGCCATTCGTATGTCTGATCCATCAAAATGCACCCCCTTTTTGTTTTGACTCTGAGGTGTCTAATGTTACTATTATAGTAAAAATGTACACATTTAATGTACAGTTTACATTAAAACAAATCTGACAGTACAGTATTATTATAATCCCAAGTGCTACATATATTGTTATGCATTATATTTGCCGGTTTAACAGCTTTTCTTCCTGCTTTTTTTATATTAACATTCTCAATAATGTATCTGCGAGCCTAAAGCAAATGTTTAAGTGAGAGGTCTGGCCTAGCTGTTATGGAAATGGACTTTAAACTGTAAAGTGACACACTGTTACAGCCAAATTTAGGTTTTGTAAAGTTGTTTACGCATATCTTTTACAAGTGGAACCCAGTCATTTGAGTCAGTGGTTTTGCATGACCCATTAGACTTATAGTTTACAGTTCACTCATTTGACAGCTAGGCTATTTTTATTGTAATTAATCATATTTGTTAGGTAATTTAAATCCAACCCAACCAATTTAGGATAATAAACACTGAAACCTAACTTAAATTAAATCTTGAATTAAAATATTGACAAGAGGATGGACTTTTGGACTTTGAACAATTGTTTGCTGTGTCTACCTTCATATTATAATAGATGCCTTTGCTGGCATTCTTGCAGCAATACAACATGTAATACTTTAGGTATTTAGAAGAAAGCTTCCTCCTATAATTTTTCACTTAGTAGATCAGAATGTGCTTGCTTTCTCTAATCACTGCATAACAGAACTGAACCTGCTGAAAGAGCAACTTGGGGTTTCTTGAACATGCTGTGATACAGGATATTGATAGTCATGATCAAGATTGACCAAGGTGAGTGAGCAGACAAGAAAGACTTTATGTTCAAAAGCAAAGCCGGGTTTATTACACAATGAGAATAAATGTTTTTAAAAAGTGCAAAAGAGTGCATTTCAATAAACATTTCAATAAATAAATCTCTTAAATCAGTGTCATAAAATAATCACTGTCGTCGGGTGTTCCAATAAATAATGAATACATAAATAAATAGTTTTAAAACCATAACACTTCTGCATGACGTTTTTCCCTCCACAGGACTTCCTTATACATCCACACATTCATCCCATCACATCTGCTCTACCTGGTCTACCACACACACCCAAACTGCCACCTCTGTCATTAACTGGCAGCTTCCAGGACACCTTACTCTTCTCTGGATACCACCATGTTGTGGATCTACCTCTATTTCTGAGGCCTCTCTCCATCCATACAGTTAGGTCCATAAATATTTGAACAGAGACAACTTTTTTCTAATTTTGGTTCTGTACATTACCACAATGAATTTTAAATGTAACAACTCAGATGCAGTTGAAGTGCAGACTTTCAGCTTTAATTCAGTGGGGTGAACAAAACGATTGCATAAAAATGTGAGGCAACTAAAGCATTTTTTTAACACAATTCCTTCATTTCAGAGGCTCAAAAGTAATTAGACAAATTAAATAACTGGAAATAAAATGTTCATTTCTAATACTTGGTTGAAAACCCTTTGCTGGCAATGACAGCCTGAAGTCTTGAACTCATGGACATCACCAGATGCTGGGTTTCCTCCTTTTTAATGCTCTGCCAGGCCTTTACTGCAGCGGCTTTCAGTTGCTGTTTGTTTGTGGGCCTTTCTGTCCAAAGTTTAGTCTTCAACAAGTGAAATGCATGCTCAATTGGGTTAAGATTAGGTGACTGACTTGGCCATTCAAGAATTTTCCACTTCTTTGATTTAATAAACTCCTGGGTTGCTTTGGCTGTAAGTTTTGGGTCATTGTCCATCTGTATCATGAAACGCCACCCAATCAATTTGACTGCATTTAGCTGGATTTGAGTAGACAGTACGTCTCTGAACACCTCAGAATTCATTCGTCTGCCTCTGTCCTGTGTCACATCATCAATAAACACTGGTGTCCCAGTGCCACTGGCAGCCATGCACGCCCAAGCCATCACACTGCCTCCACCGTGTTTTACAGATGATGTGGTAAGCTTTGGATAATGAGCTGTTCCACGCCTTCTCCATCTTTTTTCTTGCCATCATTCTGGTAGAGACTGATCTTGGTTTCATCTGTCCAAAGAATGTTTTTCCAGAACTGTGCTGGCTTTTTTAGGTGTTCTTTAGCAAAGTCCAATCTACCCTTTCTATTCTTGAGGCTTATGAGTGCCTTGCACCTTGCAGTGCACCCTCTGTATTTACTTTCATGCAGTCTTCTTTTGATGGTAGACTTGGATATTGATACGCCTACCCCCTGGAGAGTGTTGTTCACTTGGTTGGCTGTTGTGAAGGGGTTTCTCTTCACCATGGAAATGATTCTGCGATCATCCACCACTGTTGTCTTCCGTGGACATCCACGTCTTTTTGTGTTGCTGAGTTCACCAGTGCTTGCTTTCTTTCTCAGGATGTACCGAACTGTAGATTTTGCCACTCGTAATATTGTAGCAATTTCTTGAATGGATTTTTTCTGTTAAGGATGGCTTCTTTCACCTGCATGGAGAGCTCCTTTGACCGCATGTTGTCTGTTCACAGCAAAATCTTCCACATGCAAGCACCACACCTCAAATCAACTCCAGGCCTTTTATCTGCTTAATTGATAATGACATAACGACATACTTGCCCACACCTGCCCAGGAAATAGCCTTTGAGTCAATTGTCCAATTACTTTTGAGCCCCTGAAATGAAGGGATTGTGTTAAAGAAATGCTTTAGTTGCCTCACATTTTTATGTAATCGTTTTGTTCACCCCACTGAATTAAACCTGAAAGTCTGCACTTCAACTGCATCTGAGTTGTTACATTTAAAATTAATTGTGGTAATGTACAGAACCAAAATTAGAAAAAAGTTGTCTCTGTCCAAATATTTATGGACCAAACTGTAACTGTTCCTGTTTTCAGCAGATGCAAACTTTGCCACACACTGGAATCTTCACTCAGCCATCTGTCCTGTTCCCTTTAAACTGATCAATAGAGGCAATGCTGCTTGTCCTGCACACCCGCTGCAGAATACTTATCATGCTCAAAACATCCAAATGAATGATTGCTATCTTCCTTAACTTCTTTCGTTTTTCCTTAGCAAAGCATTCTTCTCTACTACTGGCATACCCTCCTTTTAACCTGCCTGTCTCCCAGACGGTGTTTGCTGATTATAGTGAAGCCAATGCTTAAACTGTAATAACCCATTAAGTAAGTGCAAGCATTCATGTGCACTTATTGCACCAGTGTGAGTTAAGTTTCTGGGCTATGCTAAAAACTGTAAAAAAAAAACACTAATATGTTAGTAAAGTAAAATACTCCTCTGACTTGTCTCATCATAAGTCACATTAATCACAGGTTGGGATCTGCAAAGACAAAAGACCTGTTTTGTTTTATCCCAGGGCCACAGGTAGAATGATAACTGGTAGGAGGTTGGAGAACACCTAACTAGAATTGCCTGAATGGCATAAGGCCTTGATATTAGAAGAGCGTTGGCCCGTGGACTATGATACCTCATTGGACTAAGGGGTGCAGTAGGGAAGCACAAGACCAGCATAAATAGAGGGCTCTCCTGAATCTCTGTCACTCTCATTCTCATTCCTCCAATTCCATCCTCATAAGCACAAGAGAAGATTGAAGAGCCACTTGATCATTTAGGCAACAATGGGTGTCTAGGGTCCTAGCAAGAAGTTTTGATATCTGCCATAGTTATAATGCTATGAGTTGTCACACACATTTTGCTTTGAATCTGTGTTAGACACATCAAGAACCTTAAGTCATGAATAAACGTTTAAACCTGCCTACCAGTTCCCCTTGTACTCCATCTAAACTACATGGGGCAAATAGGTAAAGAGAGAAAGTATTTTTACCACAGGAGCAGTAAACCCTGTTTAATCATGATGGTGACCACAACTGGACCTTCAGACTTTAGCTGCATCTCCTTTTTGGGATATTCAGGTCTACATAACAGGTCTACATAACACTAGAGGCTGTTGAGAGTTTTCGGTCTGTTCTGTGGTGTGAGATTTAAATAACAAATATATTTTGCTGTTAAAAACTTGGGTTTTGGTTGCCGCTAAGGAACCGTGTGGGAATTTTTAAAGCTTTTTTCCTTTTAGAAGGTTTTTTTTTTGCTTTTTTTCGCCCACACAAGAGCAAATGTAGCTGGGTGTTTGGAGGTACACTTGGAAAAGTTACTTGTACTTGTACGTGTGCTTGTTCTTGTTATCTGTATTTGAATTAGCATCGAGGAGGCAGGGTAGAAAGCAGCAGTAACTGCTATCAGCATTTGTAAGCAAATAACTGCATTGTCGTAACAGCGATTCCTTAGTTTAAAGGAAAAGAAAAAAAAAGAAAAAGGCGCAGGTAAGCGGCCATTGTTAAGACACCAATCAGGCCCAAGGGGCTGTAGGAACAGATGAGGTAGTAAAGTTTTATTTATTTGTTTAATTTAGATTGAACAGTACTTAGCGGTCCACAGGTAGAACTGTTAAGCGGGCGACAGCTTAAGGGTTAATTAAAAAGGGTTAATACAAACAGTGCAAGTGGAGAACTTATAAGTAAGAGGAGCGCAAAGTTAGGAGAAGAGAGAGGAAAGTAAAGTTAACCTCATACAAAGACAAATAGCAGGCTGCTGAGAGGGAGAACAGTACAAGAGCTTAAGAGGAAAAGGTGTAAAATATCTGCAGCAGATCATAGTGTTACCATTTAAGTTAAATTATTTAATTTTAAGAAAAAAAAAGTTAAGGCAGTTTTACTAATCCCACATCAAATTTTAATAATGAGGCCAGTGCAATGCAAGTCCTGTTGGATGTTGGACTTTTTAGATGATGATTTGGAAGAGCCAGTTGTCTATGAGGGCTACATCTGCAAGAGATTTTTTTTTTTTTGCTCTTTATTTCGTCTTATACAATTTCTCGTATTAGAAATTTGTTAGTTTTCGCATACCCCTTGGGGTCAGACCGCAGGGTCAGCCATTGTACAGCGCCCCTGGAGCAATTACAGGTTAAGGGTCTTGCTCAAGGGCCCAGCAGAGTAGGATCTCTTTTGGCAGTGACGGGGATTCGAACCGGCAACCTTAAGGATACCAGCGCAGATCCTTAGCCTCAGAGCCACCACTCCACCAGATGCCAGCTGATCCAGCACCTCGAGCTCAGGGTCGTTGAACTGGAGGAGGAGTTGGCTGACCTGCGTTGTAATAGAGAATTGGCTAACTTGGCCCAGGTGTCCTTCAGAGAGATAGTGTGTCTCCCAAGGTGGCGCGGGAGGAGATTCCAGACCAGACAGGTAGAAATAGGTGGGTCACGGTCACAAGGCGTAAGGTAAAGGATGCATACTGTCTGGGGGCATCAACCCCAGAATTAGAAGTGTCAAACCATTATCATGTCCTTGTGGAGCTGGACGGTGTCTCTGATAATTCTAAGGTGGTAGGCAGGGATGAGGCGCCCCAACGGGCCACCTCAAAACCAGTTCCCAAAAAGAGAGAGGTAGTAATAGTTGGGGACTCAATAATTAGGGGGATTGAAGCACAGGTGTGCTCCAGAGAGAGAGAGTCTCGCACGGTGTGTTGCCTTCCGGGAGCACAGGTGGAAGACCTCCCTGGAAGGGTGGATAGGCTCTTGGCCAGAGCGGGGGTGGATCCAATTGTCATGGTCCATGTTGGAACAAATGACATACATAAGGGTAGTCTGTCAGTTCTGCGATCCAAATTCAAAGAGTTAGATGCCAAACTAAGGAGCAGAACTGACAAGGTAGTCTTCTCCAAAGTTCTGCCTGTGCCACTCGCCAGTCCAGGTAAGATTGAGGAGATTAGAAGGCTTAACACGTGGCTCAAATCTTGGTGCAGAATAGAAGGGTATAGGTTAATGGGGCATTGGGAATCCTTTTGGAACAGATGGGACCTGTTCCGCTGTGACAGGTTACATCTGAATTGGAGGGGCACCAATGTATTGGGGAGGCGTATGTGTAGGCTAGTCGAGGATTGTTTAAACTAGGGAATGGGGGAGCAGTGAGTTTAGAACAGGCCAGGTTTAGATCTATACATTGGAGGAACAAACAACGGTGTAGAAATAAAAATGCATAGTAATGTAAATTCTGAGCAAACATTTAAATGTAGAAGGAGTAACACATTAAAAATAGCTTGCCTTAATGCTAGAAGTATCAAAAATAACGTAAGTGAGTTGGAGTTGTACGTAGCAGAGGATAATTATGATATTATAGCAATAATGGGAACCTGGCTAAATAACAAAGATGGGGATGAGTGTAACATAGAGGGATACACATTTTTTAGGAAGGATAGACAGAACAGAAAAGGAGGTGGGGTTGCTGTTTATGCCAAACACAATTTAAATGTAAGTCCTCTTCAGTTGGATGATGAGGCCCATCTTAGTGAGGACATGTGGCTTCACCTGGAAAATATTAGGGAAAGAGGTCTTATTTTAGGAGTGTGTTACAGACCACCCAATTCAGACAGTAATTTCAACACACATCTTTTTAGTAATATCAAAAGGCAAGTTAACAGGCAGATATTATAGTCATGAGGGACTTTAATTATCCAAATATTAACTGGGATAACCTTGCAGATGGAGGAGCACAAGAGCAGGAGTTTTGAAGTAATCAGTGACTGTTTTATAACACAGCATGTTAAAGCAACAACACGGGGTGAAGCTTGTCTGGATTTAGCATTTTGTAATAATCAGGATAGAATTGAGGGTGTAGAAGTGATTGAACCACTAGGGTCAAGTGACCATAATGTAATACAATTCTCAGTATTTTGTAAGAGTGTAGATGCAAAGACTAAAATTGTTAAGTTGAACTTTGGTAGGGCTAATTTTGAGCAGATGCGACAATGTCTAAGTAGGATACACTGGGATAAGCTTTTAAGTGTGGAGATAGTCGGAGAGCAGTGGAACAAGTTTAAAAATGTTTTACATGTAATGGAGGACAGATACATACCTAAATTTGGAATTAATAGGAAACAAAAAAAAACTCCACGGTGGATTAATAAAGATTTAAAAAAGAAGTTGCAAAGGGAAAAACTGCTTTATAAGGCACATAAGACTAATGACTGCAAACTGAATCATAGAGCGTATCAGAACATAAGGGCAACCATTAAGAAGGACATCAGGGAGGCTAAAAGACAGTTGGAAAGGAATATAGTAGATAAGGCGAATGAAGACCCTAAGAGATTCAGTATTTTAGTAGTAAAAGAATAGTCAAGGAGGAGATGAAGTGCATCAGAAATAGTAAATTAAAATTAAAAGATACAGACAATGAAATAGAGGATGACCTAAACTTACATTTTTTCTAAGGTGTTCACAAGTGAGCAAGTGGATAACCTCCCAGAGGTAAATGCGACTACTAAGGAGGTACTGAGGGATTTGGAAATTGTAGAGGGAGAAGTGCTGCTCAGATTAAATAAATTGAAATCAAACAAATAGGGATGGGAATTGATAAGATTTTCACGATTCCGATTCCATTTTCGATTCTGTTTAACAATTCGATTCTTTATCGATTCTTATTTTTAAAAAAGGAGAACACACAGGTCGATTAACTTAGAACTTTGCTTTATATCTTATCTTTGAACAAGATAGAAATTTAGGAGTAGCATGACCTTACAAACCCAACAGTGAGATCTTAAGAGATCCACAGCCTACGGCTCCTCGATGGGGTGCCACGGGGTCCCCAGAAAAAAATGTGTAAATGTAAAATAATAATAAAATAAATATTCTTCTGTAGCAATAACAAAGTATAACACAAATTATTCTGTGGCAATTACACAAGAATGTCCAGTAACACTTACACTCTCCTTTTTAAAAGTATATATGAGCTGAGCACTCAAAAATAAAACTACATCAACCAGCAACAAATACAATCAACTCAAGTCCAATGGAACTGTGCACAGTGCAATTCTGCAACCATCAACTATTTTGACAGCTACATCCATGTTGGCCGCATTATCAACAGTGGCTGCCACAACCTTGTCTTTGATACCATACTCCTCCAAGATCTCATCAGTCTCCTCTGCTACAGCTGTCCCTGTCTGTGCCTGGTACACTGGTTTGGTTTTGAGGACTTTTTCTTGAGCCTGGCCATTCCTGACATAATGCAGCGTTACTGTGAGGTAATGAGCTTGACTAAAACTTGCCCATCCATCTGCAGTGACAGCTGCCTTCAACACATGTTTCAGCTCAGAAATGGAAACGGATGAAACATCTGGTAAGAGGAGAACACGCAAATTTGACATTCCCTGACTTAGCCCACAATTAAACACATTCACTTACCGAAAATCGGGGGCATCTACTGTGGCAAATGGGTGTAAGCATTTTACCACAAACTTAGTCACTGCTCGGTGACATTCGTCTATCCTGGCCTGTGTCATTTTACTTTTCCCCGCCTCTGTGAAAGGAGAAGCTACCGGTAGACTGCAGCAAGAACTGCCAGCATCTGAGACAGCCAGACTCTGTCTGTCTCTCTCGTCATGGTCATCTAAATGCAATGCACAGTAATAGCAGGTTTTGCAATAAGGCAAATCGCGCTAACATAATATGCAATGTTATGCAATTAGTTACCTGCCGTATTAACGGGAGAGGACCTGCAAACGTTACCGCTGCTGCTGGGTTGAGATTCACTAGTCCGGAGCGGATCAAAAACACAACATTCATTTAAGGTTATCGCGTGTTTTGTGTGCAAATGCTTTTGCGTATTCGTAGTGTTTCCTCCCTTTGATGAAATATCTACTTTGCAAGTTGCCCTGTTGTCATCCTTTCTCGTAAAGTATAACCAAACTTTTGAGCATTTGTGCCGCTTAGGCGCCATGTTTCCTGCTGGGTAAATGACGCTACGTAACGCGGTGACGTCATTCGAGGCGACTGGAATCGATAGGGGAATCGTTTGCAAAAATGGCAAACAATTCCAAGGAATTGAAACAGTGGGAATCGGTTCTCAACAAGAACCGGTTTTCGATTCCCATCCCTACAAACAAATCACCAGGACCAGATAATATTTATCCTCGAGTTCTTAAGGAGGCTAGTGAGTACATATATAAACCCTTGACACATATTTTTAGGAAGTCATTGCGCACTGGAGAGATTCCGAAGTACTGGAAAATGGCAAATATCATCCCATTATATAAAAAGGGTGACAGGACAGATCCAAGCAACTATAGGCCAGTAAGCTTAACATGCATCACAGGAAAATTAATGGAAGGAATCATTAAGGATAAGATTGAGCAACACCTGGCAAGGACAGGAGTTATTCTGAAGTCAGCATGGGTTCAGGAGAGGGAGGTCGTGTTTTACTAACATGCTGGAATTCTATGAGGAGGCAACAAAAGGATACGATCAAAGTGGAGCATATGATATTATTTAGTTTGACTTTCAGAAAGCATTTGATAAGGTGCCACATGAGAGGTTGGGCATCAAATTAAAAGAAGTGGGAGTTCAGTGTGATGTTTTTAGATGAGTACAGAATTGGCTCAGACACAGGAAGCAGAGGGTTTTGGTGCGAGGAACCTCAACAGAACTATTGATGTTAAGAGGGGTCAGTGCTAGGGCCGCTGCTATTTTTAATATATATAAATGATTTAGATAGGAATATAAGTAACAAGCTGGTTAAGTTTGCAGATGATACCAAGATAGGTGGATTAGCAGATAATTTGGAATCCGTTATATCATTACAGAAGGACTTGGATAGTATACAGGCTTGGGCAGATGTGTGGCAGATGAAATTTAATGTCAGTACATGTAAAATATTACACATAGGAAGTAAAAATGTTAGGTTTGAATACACAATGGGCGGTCGGAAAATCGAGAGTACACCTTATGAGAAGGATTTAGGAGTCATAGTGGACTG
Organism: Erpetoichthys calabaricus; assembly: GCF_900747795.2. NCBI lineage: Eukaryota > Metazoa > Chordata > Cladistia > Polypteriformes > Polypteridae > Erpetoichthys > Erpetoichthys calabaricus. The sequence continues at coordinate 72,644,613 of NC_041406.2, forward strand.
TAAGCTATCGACTTCCCGACAGTGTTCAGAAGCCAATAAGAAGGCTAACAGAATGTTAGGTTATATAGCACAATGTGTGGAGTACAAGTACAAGGAGGTTATGCTCAACCTTTATAATGCACTGGTGAGGCCTCATGTTGACTACTGCGTGCAGTTTTGATCTTCAGGCTACAAAAAGGACATAGCAGCACTAGTAAATGTCCAGAGAAGAGCGACTAAGTTGATTCCAGAGCTAAAGGGGTTGAATTATGAGGAAAGATTAAGAGCTGAGCCTATACAGTTTAAGCAAAAGAAGATTAAGAGGTGACATGATTGAAGTGTTTAAAATTATGAAGGGAATCAGTACAGTGAATCGAGACTGTTATTTTAAAATGAGTCATCAAGAACACAGGGACACAGTTGGAAACTTGTTAAGGGTAAATTTCGCACAAACATTAGGAAGTTTTTCTTTACACAAAGAATGATAGACACTTGGAATAAGCTACCAAGTAGTGTGATAGAAAATAAGACTGAGGACTTTCAAAACTAGACTTGATGTTTTTTTGGAAGTAATAAGTAGATGGGACTGGTGAGCTTTGTTGGGCTGAATGGCCTGTTCTCGTCTAAAGTGTTCTAATGTTCTAATAACAAAAAGCAAGGATAGGGTCAAATTCAGACCTTCCTGCAATAAAGCAAATATATTCAGTATATATTAGTTTGCCATGCCCATTAAGCTTCAAATGCAGTTGGAGAAGGAATACATACCAGCAGCACAGAGCTCAAAACAGGAACAAAACCAAAAGGAGGAACAAGTCCATTTTAGGCACAGAAGCATAACACTGGAGCAACTGTGCATCACCCATCATTTTGATTATAAATAAATTTACTGAATACCAAACTCAGTTGTTAAGACGGAACTGCGTAATATTATCAATTTTTCTGGTAAAGTTTAAGGGTGTGATTAATGATGACTTATATCCATATTGGTTTTAAGGAAAACATATGGAACGGGAACATCTGGTTTTAAGGCCCATGACCAATGTTCTTGAAAGATGACAACAGCTATGACTCATAAGAAGTATACTACAGCAAAAGTAAAGGATTTAAAAATAATTCATCATGTTGGCAAAATCCTAGTAGTTTTCAAGTTCAGCTGGTCTTTAAAGAGCAATATCTCTTTCCTTTGCTTTTGTCAAAGGTCAGATATATCTTTCTGTATGTTTCCATCTTTTATAGCACAGCCATGCTGATATCAGTCATCATGTTCACAAGTGTCACATTATCTACTGATGCTGCATTCGTATGCTAATGGACGGAAGGTAAATTCTGGTTTCTGAAACAAAAAACACCCTACAATACAATACAGTACAATGTATTTTTGTATAGCCCAAAATCACAGAAGGAATGCCGCAATGGGCTTTAACAGGCCCTGCCCTACGAACTTGGAGCTCTAAGTCAGACAAATCAGAAAAAATAAAGCTACCCAGATTCTTACAGCTGTTACATAATGCTGACTTTTCACCTTTGTCAACTGTATAAAATAAAATAAATATAACCTGGTCAGCCAGAAACGCTATTTTTTTGGTTAAATTGCATTTGGAGTGAAGTAACACGCATTTAATACATTTACTTTGCTCTTTATTTCTAAAAAAGATTACAGTTTATATTTAAAGGGGTTTTTTTGGCAGATTGAGTAACAAATCAAAAGCAATCTCACTTTTCTCTGAATAGTCTGACAAGAAACTCATGTGAATGCTTTGAAGTGGGAAAGTGAAACACCACAACACATCCGAAAACACCTATAGTACATGAACGCAGACTAAAACTCCACATCCTCTGCCACAAAGTAGCAAAGCCCATGGTTTTTAAAACACAGGGAAAACTTGTGCTCGTACGAAACAACACTGGAATAAAATGAATAACGCATGAAAAAAGTTCAAATGTTGCGAAATAAATATTAACACATTTGTGCCAGACATGTGTCTGAAGTCAATTAGTAATTGTACCTGTGTGCCTAGCAATGGTGCATTTTATGGAATAATGCCTTAAAAAACTGTGACCACCTGTGGCCACTGGGACAGTAAAAGTAAACAAATTAAGAAATTAAGCAAAATAACACAAATAATACGATTTGGTGCTCAAATGGTATTAGGTCGTGAATATTTCATGTTCTCATATTAATCAGGGGTTAGAGAACACATAATATTTCAAATTTCTAATGTGTCTATAGCATATACTGATTGCTTTTTCCATTGAGGGAAAATTAATGATTGAATAACACATTTGTAAACTAACACATAAAACAGTGCCAAACACAAAAAGAGCATCAAAAAGAGAAATTCTTGAGCCTCCAGAAAGGTGGCAGTGAATATAATGTACCTCTAGGAATCCAATTTGCAGCATGTATCTGGGATAAATGCCAAGGGGGAATTGGAGACAGAAAAGCAAAAAGTAACACAAAAGAAAAAAAAACTGCTGCATTCTTTGGACTTTCCTACAAAGACCCTAAATTTAAGTATCTAGGGTGGCATGATTTGCCCACTTGCCCATCTGAAAAGTAACAAGAAAAAGATTCATCCTGTCATCTCTCTTTAACACAAACGCAGATTTCTTCCAGCCAGAAACCTTACCTGCCCCCCCCCCCGCCCCAACTATACTTTCGATTATACTGTACTAGCTGTGTAAGCCTCTGCTGTAAAAAGCCTGAGGTCCTAGAAACTATTGAAATCGTCAGAAAAAACTGAAATGTGGAGAACTACTCTGGGCATCTCTCTCCTAGGTTTCATTTTGCCGAAGTGTTAGTTTTCTGTTTCCTCGGCGGTTGAGCCCTTACCCCGACTCCACCTCTCACTTCTAGGCTGGACAGACACACACACTTCCACACGTAGATGTTTATATATAAGATGACTGTTGTGAGGTGGCTTTAAACTCCTGTCTAGAACACTTTGTACACACCCTGAAATCAGTGCGCTATAGTCCATCTCTTGACAGAGATTCCTGGCAAATATCTTTCCCTTATCCAGGTGAAACATTGCACATTTTCACACCGGCCACATCTCTCGCTCTGCCTACCTGTTGGCCATCTGGGATATTCAATGCATATAAACCACAGAAGCCCTACTGACCCCTAAGTGCCAAGTGCACTGTACTGTGGAACCTCGGTTCACGAATGTCTTGGTACACGTACAAATCGGTTCACGACCACACACTCTGTATACGAACAAGCCAGTTTCCCTTTCGATTTGTACATGTTCAGTCTCTCCCTGTGCATTTCCTGTGCAGCGAGCAAGAGAGAGAGCGAGAAATCGCACGACACACACACACACGCACGCACACACACAGGCAGCGTGAGAGAGAGCTGCGCACACACACATGTAGCGAGAGAGAGCCGCGCACACACACAGGCAGCGAGAGAGAGAGCCGCGCGCACACACAGGCAGCGCAAGAGAGAGCCGCGCGCACACACATACAGGCAGCGCGAGAGAGAGAGCCGCGCACACACACAGGCAGTGTGAGAGAGAGCCGCGCGCACACACAGGCAGCGTGAGAGAGAGACAGACGCACACACACAGGCAGCGTGAGAGAGAGAGACAGACGCATAAGGTAGGAAGGCAGTTGAAGAATGCACTGGGCTTGATTTTGTTTTCACTTCTGTTTACAGCGATCAGTTCATAGCGTGCATTGTTGCAATGTTACTTTTCTTGGTGGTTTATTAAATTACGGATTTTTTCAAATGCTCATTTTTTTTCCCTGTGCTTAAAACTCATTAAAAAAAAAGTGTTTTTAGCCAGCGGTTGGTAGTGCTATAGCATGAACTATTGCAGTGTTAGTTTTCTCTGTTGTTCAAGGTTTTCTCAGTGTTATTCAATATTTTTACATTTAGTTTACTATTACGCTGTACATTCTATGGTTTATTTAACTATATTTGTGCTTAAAAACTTTAATAAAATATATATTTACATACAGTTCGTATGGTCTGGAACGGATTAATTGTATTTACATACAATCCTATGAGGGAAATTGCTTTGGTTCACAACCAAATCAGTTTACGACCAGAGATTTGGAATGAATTATGGTCGTGAACCGAGGTTCCACTGTATTTGCATGTGCAGGACCTCTAGTATGACCAATGTGGTGCTCTCCATCTCTCTTGGACCAAACTTTTCATGAGACAACTTTGTTTCACTGTAAAGTGTTCTGTTTAGATGCAACTGTTCTTAGACTCAAGGTGTTCACTGCTATAAAATTACTAGTATAAATAGCATGTGTGCATTGGAGAATTTCTAACAGAATTTCAAGTCAAGTTTTTAAATTACTCCTGAATTATTGTACAAGGAAGAGCTTCAACATTCAGCTTTTACCCTTTTCTCTTCTGACAAGATTCATTTTTAAATCACACAAGCATAGACAGAATGCCCATCTGTGATACAGTGGCTAAGCTGGCTACAAGTGACAGGGAGGCTTTGATGACAAAGCTCCTGACGTCTGAAGCACAAATTGACCGCTTACAACAATCCTTTACAGTCTACAGTGATAGAACAGCTATGTTTTCATGACCACATAAAAGCATCTCCCAAGACAGAAGATCATTTCTATATTTAATTTAAGATGGATTTTTTTTAAAACACTCAATATCTGAATTACTGTGAAGTAATGACAAGTGAATTCTCTTATGCATTTGCTTATTTTAGTCGAAGGGCTTGAAATGCTAGACTGGTAAGGAACTGCCACCATTTTGGAAACATGAAAAAAAAATCCATCAATTTTCTAAATCTGCTTTTTCCATTACAGACTAACGAGAAGCTGGGATCTTGACAGCACTGGATGTAAGGCAGGAACAAAGCCTGAAGGGTTTATAGTCAGCAGTCACAAAACATGCACACTTTTTGGATGTGAGAGGAAACCCAAATACTAGGAGAAAATGAATGATATTATTATAGTCCTTACAAAAGGGGACACATCCAACTTTAAATGTTGAAAGTTTGGAAAGAAAAGAAAAATTACATTTAAAAATCTAGAATATAAAATAGTGCCTCATAATGACCTGACTGATAATACATTTACTGTGTTTAACAAATAAAGATCTACATTTTAGACGGTGCTTTCAGCTTTGATGCACTGGTTATATAAAATGCTAGAAAAGATGGTTTTGCTTCAGGCACAGTTAAATACTGTAGATCTGTGCGTAAGAAATAACAAATACAGTTTGAAAGGGTATACAGTCTAAGAGCACACCATGACTGACAACAATTAATACAGAGACAGGAAAACATTTAAAAATATCATTATATCAGGTGTCACAGGTGGATGGTGGGGGCGACTGGGCCGGGACACTCTGGAGGACCGGAAGAGGGCTTACGCCTCCCTCAGACCATGTGGGGGCGACCGCCCTGGTGGCTATGGGGACCATGGGTACAGAGCTTTGAAGCTCAACCCTGTAGGGGCTCGTGGTCACCGCCAGGGGGTGCCCCAATGCCTTTGGAGCCCTGAACCTCAGCACTTCCGCCACACCCGTAAGTGCTGGGGGGAAGAAGATCGGGGACACCCGGAGTGCTTCCGGGTGCGCAGCCGGCGCTTCCGCCACACTGGGGAGTGCCGGCGGAAGATTGTCAGGAGGCACCTGGAGCACATCTGGGTGATTATAAAAGGGGCCGCCTCCCTCCGTTCGGGGGCTGGAGTCGGAGAGAAGGAAGGACAAGGTCTTGGAGAGGCAAGGAGGCGGCCTGAAGAAAGTGAGGCATTGGACTGTTGGCCTGGACTTTGGGGTTTGTGGTGCACTTATGTAAATAATGTACAATAAACGTGTTGTGGGTGATTTGAATGTGTCCGCCTGTCTGTGTCCGGGTCATCTTCCACACACAGGGTAAACTGGCAGTAGGAGAATACAGACTTGTGTAAGGTGTATAGTGCTGCATTATGCACAGATACTTAAAAAATATATATTAAAAAGGCTGATACCCATCATATCATAGGTCAGGGTGCTGTCTTGCACCTCATGCTGATGATGTGGGGGTCTAAAGCCAGATAATTCTACAATCAAATACGCATGTTTTAAAAATAATTAGATGGATGGGTTTTAGAGCAGTCTTTTCATTTAAATAAATGCCTTGCACTTTTACAACAGAGAAATTAAACAAATTAATGGAAGGTGTCTCAGATTTGTCCAAGCACACACAGTCACCTGCAGTATAGCTGGCATTTGACAAAGATCACTGTAAGCTACCACAAAACTCTTGTCAACAGCAATGACAGTGTTAAAACAGACCTAATGAAATTATTAGTTAAATTAATATGCAGGCTGAATGGCTAAACTCTGCGATGTGTTATTCGCAATTTCTTAACAGTAAGTGATCACACTTTTTCTGCATTGCACCACCCTGCAGTGATGCCTTCCTAATTATCCACACAGTGAGAAAGTGCCTCAGCAGGCGTCTGAAAACGTTATAACCCATTATAAGTTCTATGTGCATGTTGTTTCCAGCTGAGTTCTTTTTCAGAACATGCTGCATTCTTTAACTAAAGCTTCATTGTATATTATTTAAATGAAATTTACTAATGGAAGCACATACAAGCACGGCATACACCCTGTTAAGCTAGGAAGTAAAATTATGGCTTTGTAAATTTTTCAGGGAGAAGTGAATTATGAAAACACTTCAGAAAACATCTGTAACTACAAAATAATAGTTCATTTTGTTTAAACCTACAGTACATAATTTATTGAACCAGTGCTGAAATTGTAAATTTAAGTAACACTGAGATGAATAGGAAATTACAATTGCACATTTCATTTCTATGTAATAACTTTCTCCCTTCCCCTGTACCATAAATCATAAGTACATGTGCAATTTGTACTTGTTGAATTCCTAGTGAGTTGAACAAATCGGTTAGCATTTATCAAGGTCTAAGAAATGATTTGCTGAAAATTATCTATACTAAAGTAGCACATTATAACAAAATATATATTTCCACTTTACAGAGAATCACATTTCCAGACCTCAAAAGTATAAAGCAAATTACGTATGTTGCATAAGATTAACAAAAGTAAAGATCAATATAGGCAGATCTACTAATGTAGCCAAGCCTGGGTGGAGTGTCCATTATGTTCATTGGTGAGTGTCTCCTGGCCATGTGAACTATGTAGATGGGTCAGCTTTAGCCCAAACAAGACATATGTAAGGTAAAAAGCAAGACTCCAAAGCACTGTCCATATCAAAATGGACTAGACTTTAACAATAGAAACGTGCTCCTGGAACACAGAACATCATGTAACTAGCAGGGAACAAGTTGCAGCATCTGGGAGAGGTTGTAAATTACCAGTTAGAGATACTCAACAATGGCTCTTGAACAACACCTTTTCTCCTACTGTGGACCAAGCATACAGGTAAAAGCTTTTGCAGGTGTGGCATGTACTGTAGTTTGAGTTGTTGCCATTAGATGAGGCAGTGACCTTAATGTAACTTTGAGAAACAGAGATATATTACAACTATTTCTTATGGACATGCATCAGTAATCTGCCTTCCTATAAACAGCAGTACAGTTTCAACAGTAAATCAACTCACACAAGCAGAGAGAGTGACTGAGAAGAGCCAAATCTTAATGGTCAGTTTTTTGTTACACTACGGCATTAGCTGTGGATTGTCTATAACAAATGTCTTGTGGCTCTTTAATATACATTGTGAGTACCTTAAGCAAATGATCAACGATTGTGTCTGCGCAAAACTGCATAGACAAGGAAATCTCAAAAGCTAGACATGATGAGTTGAAATCTCACCCGCAAAATGGTTTATTCCACATATGGGGGGTGCCTATGGATATAGACTTTGAAGAGACATTATTCATAAGGTTGTCAGGAGTTGGATGCTTTATCTAAGTAGCAACATCCCAGACCCTAATATTTGCTGATTCTCACTAAATGTGTGTGAAACTGTTCATTAAAAAAAAATGGTGCCTTCCATACAATGTTACCAGGCAGTCAAGAAGGTACCAACTGTAGCAAATGCTGGATGTGGGATGAGTTTATAGAGGCAACAAGGAATGGCTTTCAAATAGCCTCAAAGTGGCTCTGGAATATCTCTTGACAACTGAGGAAATGCATGTGGGAAGTGTGGAATGGAAATTTTCAGTTTACAGATAACTGTCCTTTTTATATTATAAGAAAATGTGTACTTGACAGTTTTCAGAAACTGTATATGTGACCTTTAACATATATTACTGATGCTGACCTGTGTGAGCAGTTCAAAAGAATCTGACTTTACCAGAAAGCTGCCTTTACCAGAAATGTATTTTTATAAACTGTTCTTCCTGTTTTACGAATAAGCTAAGCTATGAACTCATCTGTACCCGCCGTCTATTTTAAGCCCTAAAAGGCTCATGCATTAATCTGCCTTTATACGAACTTGTAAAGTGTGCACACAATCAGCTGATATAAAAGAGCTGAACTCTTTCCTGTCAGCGCGCATGCTACTGACACTCCAGTCTAGGTATGCAAGAATAAAAGAAAGCTTATGAACATTTCTTCTGGTGTGAGACTCTGACTCCTTCCATTTTACGGGTCAACAATTCTTTCTTCCACAGTTGTCACCCAGGCTTTTATTGGTAGTACTGGGGATATTGTTAGAAGAAGCACTTTGAGCAAATGCTGAACATGGAAGACATGGTAATACCAGAAGTCGACAATATCCACTTCTGTCTGGTGGATGACAGAATCTGTACTGTGACAAGGATGCAGCGGTGGAAAAGATCCAGGTAAAGGTATCTTAAATGTGTCCCTTTAGTTTTGTGTGGGAGGCAAGGACAGTGCAGTACCTTGAACTGACCGACTGGGGTGGTTGTTTCTATTTAAAACATTAAAACCATACTTTTTTATATATCATTTTGTTCAGATTGGAGGGGTGGTGTTACTTCAAAGTGGATATTATCAGCCAGAAAGATCAAACACGAATATTGTGCAGTGGAAAATTAGTTATCATACTAAAAACTCGTAAAAGGGATACTGGAAAACTCTGCAAAAAGTGACATAAAGGAGGGAGGATACTGAAAATGCGGTTCGCACACCCACGACACACCTATACTACAATGTGGCGGCACTATTCAATAAATGCTTCCATGCTACTTTTAATGCTAACTGGAGTGAATTGACATTTAAGTCAAATCATTTAATCATTTAAAACATTCAATCATTTCATCATTTAAAACATTTAATCATTTAAGTCAAATGTATCAAAAATGACTCCTAAATTACTAGGAGTTGATTTGGCATATGAAATACCATGTAAGGAAATGCGAACACAACAAAAAATACAAAGAAACATAAGTAAAAAAATGTTACATATATGATGAGTCAAAAGACCCCAGTCTTACTTAAATCTGTTTTTAATTACTCTGTGAACAACGTTTAATTCTGCTTAATAGGAAAAATACCCACAGAGATGAATCCTTCCGAATTTTAATGTACACCGAAGCTGAAAGTTCAAGATTTTAATTAATGGGTTATTTTCTTGGCAAGAGAAGAACAAATAAATAATCAACTGGAGTTTGAAAAATGACACTTTGCTGAGCTGGCAAAAGTTCCTGATTCAAAAGAAAGCCATTTTCAGTTTTGTTTGCTTACTGAAGTTTTCGATTACATCAGCCACATTTGGGTGCCATTTCAAATTCTTCTGTGCCGTTACCCTTAACTATGCGGCAACATTTTCAAGAATAACCCCCTGAGAATGCAGACCTGATATGCCCAAAACATGCTCAAAACATTCTGACTCTTTATTGTTATGCCCCAAAGTAAAGACTTTGAAAACCTGTTTAATGAATCATTTATTATAAGCTCAGAGACCTTTGGAAAAAGGAAGCCAATTTGTGCTTCAAAAAAAAAATATAAAAAGAAACTGAGGTGGACTTGCCTTGTCACGCGGCAATATAGCACATGCTATATAAAGATCAAAAAAAGTTGGATGTGTGCTCTGTAATTGGGGTGAAACTGCTTATTTCAGCAATATGGAAGGAAAGAGGCTTAGACCAGATTGCCCATGAGGAGCTATCTACTTACTCTGCTTGACATTGGATTAAAGTAAATAAACACAAATTGTTTTTGTCAAACAATATGGCACTTTGCTCAAATTGCATGTGCTGTGTGTTTCCAGCAATACTCTATGGCACTGTTGGTGCAAGATTACAGCAAGCAGGGTCAGGCTGGGCTCAGTAAAAAGCAGCAATACTTTAATGATTAGGATTTTATATAAGAAACACCTTAACTATAAAATATATTGCGTTTCTTGTAAGCTCATTAAAATGGCACAATAAATGGTATGCTTTTCGAAAGCGCACCAGAAACCACCTTAATCACCAGACTGCTGTTCAAGGCTTGTAGAGCATATGATATTAGTCATGAAGTCCTTTGTGCAATTGTTTTTTCACTTAACTATTTATTCTGGGAGCCCTCAGAATTAATCATAAGTGACTGCTGAATTTGTTTACGTCAAAACATATCAAGATGCAAGTTATTAATTATAGGCCATGTATAAACTGAAGCCATTAACGCAAAGAATGATAAAAATAACAATGAAACAAAAAATATAGTCAGCAGAACGTTTAAGTCAAATTTTTAAATTAAGATATAATTAGCAAGAGAGAATCTGATGTAGGGGCGGCACGGTGGCGCAGTGGTAGCAGTGCTGCCTCGCAGTTAGGAGACCCGGGTTCGCTTCCCGGGTCCACCCTGTGTGGAGTTTGCATGTTCTCCCTGTGTCTGCGTGGGTTTCCTCCGGGCGCTCCGGTTTCCTCCCACAGTCCAAAGACATGCAGGTTAGGTGGATTGGCAATCCTAAATTGGCCCTAGTGCGTGCTTGGTGTGTGGGTGTGTTTGTGTGTGTCCTGCGGTGGGTTGGCACCCTGCCCGGGATTGGTTCCCTGCCTTGTGCCCTGTGTTGGCTGGGATTGGCTCCAGCAGACCCCCGTGACCCTGTGTTCGGATTCAGCGGGTTGGAAAATGGATGGATGGAATCTGATGTAAGAAAATGGGCTGTGAAGGATTTCTTACTGTAGTCAGGTTGGGGGACACTAAAGCCTTATAGGTTATTGTTGCTGTGTCACAGCCCCAGGAGCGTCCCCATCTGTGTAGCGTTCAAACATTTGTCCAGTGTCCAGGAGGGTTTTTTGTGAGAGTACTCTGGTTTTCCTCCCACATTCGAGGAAACATGCAGATTAAATTAAATGATAATTGTAAACTAGCCAAATGTGATTGAATGTAGTCATGCATGTGAATATAACCTGCAGTGGATCAGTGCTCCATCCACTGCTTTGCATCCAATGCAACCATGATGTACTCCATCTTACTATGGCCCTTAACTGGATGATGTAGAATTTGTATTCAATATTTTTAATCAATACGTGATCATTTTTACAATTTAATACAGGTACATACCCATATGAAGTTATGTCAATGAAAACTTAAGGACAAGAATTGAATGTAACTAAAGGGTTAAGTAAATAAGCCTGGGCATGTGAGGCTTTTCCCTCATCTTAAAGGAGTCACCAAAGTAGTTGCTAAGGTTAAAATGATGCAAATGAGTAATGAACACCACTTCAAAAGTGAGAACAAACTAGTGAGAAAGTCCAAACACCCCTATTGTGAAGCAGTGATAAGATCAATGGGAAAACCCATAGGACACCCCTATTAATGAAGCAATGTTTAGAATAATGGAAGAATCGACATGTATACAAAGTTACTGGTAGTTGTAGTTGATTGGTTAAGAAGATAGAATTCTGCATATTTATTACATGAGGTAATGGTGGTAGAAAACCAGAAAAGCAAATGAATTGTATTACTGACTAGAGAAAGAGCCCGTTTCGACAACGTAAGATGAAATGGGCACGAGCGGAATAGTAATAAGTATAAGCACCACAAACCTGATATAGGTGTATTGAATGAATGCGTAATTAGGCCTGGAGCTGTAGTCGAAATCGCCTTTCAGGCCTCTAGAGCTTTAATCAAAGTCGCCTTTCTCTTTGAATTTTAACGGCTGTAAATCCGCCGGCTGCCGCGATGTCGGTCTCGTAAGGTTTTTTGGGCAGCTGCGCAGAAGGCGACTGAACATTCGGCTTCTGACATGTGCAGAAGGCGACTGCGCATTCGGCTTCGGACAGACGTGAGTGAGTGAGTGAGTGAGTGAGTGAGTGAGTGAGTGAGTGAGTGAGTGAGTGAGTGAGTGAGTGAGTGAGTGAGTGAGTGAGTGAGTAGGCTGGCGAATTATATATAAGATTGCTGACTCCAAGGACAGAGACATTTGTGCATATCTGTGTTCAAATAAAGAAGTGCTGCATTCTCATCTGAGTCCGTGACTGACTTCCTTGAAAACAGAGGAGAGTTTTTTCCACGACAATGACAGCATTCAGTGAAATGATTTGTTGTAACAATAAAAGCAGCTTAATGCAATGTAGCAGACGGCTGAGGATCCTGCCCAGCTGGGACGCCTGGAAGGACTGGGAGAGGGACAATACCTTCCCTGAACCATGAGAGGGCAGCCACCCTGGTCTACATGGGGGCCACGGGATCAGAGCTTGGAAGCTCATCCCTGTTGGGGCCCGTGGCCACCGCCAGGGGGAGCCCAGACAATTATGGAGCCCTGGACGGCAGCACTTCCGCCACACCAGCAAGTGCTGCTGGAAGATCATCAGAAGCACCTGGAGCACACCAGGGTGAAGTATAAAAGAGGTCGCCTCACTCCATTTGGAGAGCCGGAGTCAGGAGGCAGAAGACCGAGCTTGTGACGGGAGGAGTGGAGGCAGCAGAAGAGACAGAGAAGAAAATGTGAATTAAAGGTGAATTGTACACTGCATTGTGTGTGTGAGAAGAAAAGAAATAGAAGCATTTGTGTTTGGGGCATTTGGTGTCCGTGCCTAAGCTCCACAGCAATTATGTCCCAAGATTTTGCAATGACCTTCAAAAACAAACTCAGCTTGACTGCAGTTATCAAATGCTTTAACATTTTAATCCATGAGGCAATGACAAGTATGTATTGTTTAAATAAATGCTTTATTCAAATGTTTTAGTTTTAATTGTTTTATATAATAAGGTATATTTGCACTGTAGTGATGTATTTCCTCATCCAGGTTTCCACTGAAAAAGAGATGTACAGTATATCTTCAGAACCAATTGACAGACAAACATGAAAAGCACTACGTGATTGACTGATAGATAGACAGGCTTGCAGTTGAAGAACGAATGTGAAACGAGTAGTGCTGGCTTCGAGCCACTCTGGATAGAGAATGCTTGTCAGTTGAGAGATGCAATTATAATGTAATCTGTTATCTCTACAAGGCATTAACAGCATTCACTTATCAGCATCACATGTTAAATACTGAACACATTAGCATGGTAGTGATTTATGCAATTTACAGAAATATTACTTACATTTTATTTGCGTCTTGAAGTTTGCTTCTAGTTGTACGCATTTAATGATATTGCATGCCTATGTTGCCATTTAGCAATAACAAAAAAATGTAAAGATTTTTCAACTGTTAGCTTTTTTATCCAAATGTGGCAGAGCAATATAGGCAAAAAAAATTACTTTTCTGATAAAGCGATTATTATGTTGAGTCTGTAAATGTTTTAATTAATCTTCCCTGGGGCACTTGTGAAATATTTTGGATCAAGAGCAGAGTTGACTGCTTAAACTGCTGGTGAGATAACGCTGACAGGGCCTGCTCCATTACACATATCACATGCAAGTGTTCGACTCAAACCTGTAATTGGTGTATACTGAATTTTAAATACTTCATGAAAGAATAATGTGAGAAAACCTTACAGACATTAAATATATTAGAAGGTAGCCTATATATGATATGTCTATTACCTGTTAAAGTAAAAACACTTCTCATTTAGCAAAGAAGTAAAATAAAATAACATTAACAATGCAAGTAGTTAATATTTTTATATCATTACTATTGTTCCTTATGCTGTATATATTAATTGTGGTTATTATTCAACTTCTAAGTTACTAATATTTACACTCTTTTGTTACTTGCATTTTGCTGACATTAAAATAGTTTTTGGAATTGGCAAAATGATCTTGTCCTCTAATGTTTTAAGTGCTGTCTGTAGTAACATAGTCCTTCATCACTGTGATATCAAAACTCTCATTATATAGCTGCACATACACTTAGACAACTTTCCCCCTAAAGGCTAGAGCCAGCTCTGTTTGCAGTAACAATGAATTAAACATTTTCAAGAAAAGAAGACAGACATCAACATTTGAAAATTAGTAAGAAAGGCTATCAGTATTAAAATATAGATACTGGATGCTTATATAATAATAATATCTATCTATCTATCTAAACAGTTTCTCATCAGAATTTTCTTTTCACTGGACAGATGGGGAATAAATCCAAGAATCCTAATTTAAGTTTAACAATAATCATAACTAGTTGAAGAAATATACTAGAATCCCTGTCAACATTAATTGTAAATGGCTGGCTTTGCACAGCAGCACAAGCCCAAGACTCGGTAGCACATAAATGTGCTTTTATGATTTTCTCCACTAGCTATTTCTCCCTGATTTCACTTATAACTTTCATACAATTTTAGAGCCAAAGCTAGCAGGTAATAGCTTTTGGACATCTGCGTATTGTTGTGTGAGATGCAGCAAGTTATTGTTTGTGGCACCCTTCAAATGCCAATTTACTCGTTCATGGATTGCTCTCTGGCGCCAATAAATCTTTAAAACCTCATCTACAACCGCTTTGAGACACTCTTCTATGTATAGTTTCACTTAAAAAAAAAAAAAAGAGAAAGGTAAAATCAGTTTTAATTTCTATTGCATTATTGATCTTAGTTATTAGACTTGGTTATTAGACCTTTTCATTTTATACAAAAGGTTGGCATCTTCAGAGAAATTGTCATTGCCCTCAAACTGAGTAACAATACAATGTTAAATTAACAAAAGGGGTTTATTTCATAAGCCGATGCTTTGACAGTAATATATCTTTAAGAATCATAGTTGTGGGTTTCACTGTAGGAGAAGAACACAATTCCAATAAAAATAAAATGTTCTCACTGAAAGCAATAAATATGTATAGTATGCAGCATTATGATGATGATAATGACTGTCCTTACATTTTAGTGGTTCAGTGCTGAAAAAAGCCTACCCTACACTTACACTTGATTAGATAATTACTTTTTTAAAATTTAATTAAAAAGAATATCTGTTTCAATCCTTCTACTATTGTGCCTGGTGTCCTTCCATTTACAAATCTATAACCTCTGGTTGACACTTCTATTACCATAGAGATACTGGACAGAACTAAATATATTTAAAAATAAGTAATTCACACGAAAGAGAGAGATCATATTTGCTACTTGAAAGAAGTGGCAAGAAGTAAAATGAAATGCAAAAAGATCAATATCCAGAGAAAGAAAAAAGACAGAAAAGTAAAGTTAATGTTTAGCTTTTTTTGAAATTCTAAAAAGAATCCAGTTATAAAAGACAAAGGAAATGAAATAAACTACCAAGAGATGATTTATGTGCATACTAGCTGTGCTATCTGTCTAACACAGGTTCAAATCTAAGCAATCAACATAGGCCTTGTCATTAACATTTGCAGTGTATCATGCAATGCATGTGTCCCTATTATAAGCCATTTGGCATAGGATTTGTAAAAGCAGTTAATGTTTGTGATACACCACCTATTGGAATGACAGCGATATATACCGGATGGACACATTGACAGACACACAGATATTTATTCTTTTTATTAAGGTGGATACTGTGCAGTAGCACAGTGTACTGGTAAACTATTAGTGAATATTAGAACGCTGACATCATAAAAACAGAAAAGTCCATGCAGTGTTAAATGAGCTTCTTCAAACTAGAAAATGAGAAATAAGGTGTGTAGGTCTGGAATTACAAAGTGAAACACCCGGTCGCGGGTTAACAGAATGTCCTATTGACTAACATCAATGTATATATATATATAGTTTGTCTTCTCTATAACAACTACTGGGATGGTAGGGTAGACCACAAAATGGACTTCCTGAACACCAAGTCCCTTTCAATGAAAATAACCACTGGGAGCATATAAATCCAGACAGTGGTCAACCTAAACGTTGACAATCAAGTGACAATACAAATGGGGTTAACTACTGAACACAAAACAAATAATTGAGAAATCCATCACTGCACGTAAGCAAATTTGAAAATATGCCTTTGGTAAGGAAACCAGAATCTTTGTAAAAAAAACCCAAACAAAATAGAGATCTTAAAATACTGTCTAAAACACAGTTCCTTTGCTGGAATGATAAAAGCTCTGTAGGGAAACACAATGTTTCTTCACCTCCCAGGACTGAAAATGGCATTTTACAAACATACTCTTAACATTAAAAAGATCTCCTCTTGGTAATATTTTTTATTGTAGGCAATATAATAAATGAACACTCTTAGCATCACCAAATTAGATGAGTTTCCTCACATCATAATCCTCTGTTTTCTGAATCTAAGCAAATTTTGCACCCATCTACACACAACATCCTGAATTCCCACTTATTTTAGTTTGATGCCCAACCTGTCATGTGATACCTTTTCAAATGCTTTCGAAAAGTCAAGATAAATAATATTCTATGTGTCAATTTGATCATATCCTTTAGTTGCTTTCTTTCGTTGCTTCCTCATAGAATTCCAGCATGTCAGTAAAACACAACCTTTCTAATCTCAACACATGCTAACTGCTCAGTAAAATTCTGCTTCTTGTCATATGATGCTCAATCTTTTCCTTAATAAGTCTTTCCATTAATTTACCTGTGATGTGTGCTAAGCTTACTGGCCTATAGTTGCTTTAATGTGCCCAATCACTCTTTTCATATAATGGGAGATCAGGCAGATCAAGTATGAGAACAAGCCACAAGGTGTCACGGACATTGGTGATGCTACCATTCATTTGAGACATAGATGTTGACACTAATCGAGCAATGGCAGTCAACTGACTAGATATAGTGTTCTACAACAGAAAGGTGAAGACCTACCCTCTCTTTAAAACTGCTGAGTTTGCGTGAGTTTAAGTGTGAAGCTGATTGGGTGCAGGGTATGTTACAGTATATGATATGTAAGCACCATGGAGGACATATGGGAATGCCAGTGGGATGAAGGAAAGGCTTCTTGCCAGCCAGAGAAATATAATTAGAATTAGAGTTAGAAAGCCTTTATTGTCATTGTACCAGTATAATGAAAATGTAAAAGCTACACCTGTAAACAGTGCAAGTGCCACAAACAATGACAACTTACTTACCCTATCACACCTGGAGAAGAGGTCAGCTATGTGTGGATGCTGTTCATTGACTACAGCTCTGCCTTCCACACCGCCCCTACCCCCACCCAACAAACTGGCTATCAAACTAAATAACTTGGGTCTCAACTCACACCTGTGTTACTGGATTTTAGATTTTTTCACTAACAGACCACAAACTGTGTGCAGGGGTAAACAATTCTCTCTATCAGTAACTCTGAACACTGGGGTACCGCAAGGCTGCGTACTGAGCCCTCTCCCTTACTCCCTCTTCACAAGCGACTGCAAACCTACCCATGATACTAACATCATAATAAAGCTTGCAGTGATAGGCCTGATCTCCAATAAGGATAAAGTAGTTTATACAGAAGAGGTCGAGAATCTGGAGAGTGGAAGCCAGAATTGCACTCAAAAACAAAGGAACTGATTCTGAACTGCAGAAGACTGAACTACAGTGGTCACCATCCCATAAGCAGAGGGTGGAGACAGTCCAGAGTTTCAGATTCCAGGACCTGTCATGGACAACAAACATGACAGCAATGGTCAAGAAAGGTCTTCAGAGGCTTCACTTTCTGAGGAACCCGAAAAAAGTACAACTCTCACAGCAGCTGCTGGTTAACTTGTACGGGTGCACCATAGAGTCTGTCATCACGTACTGCATTACAGAGTGGTACTATGGCTGCACCTCTGAGAACAGGAAGACCCTCCACTGTATCATTGAAACAGCTGAGAGAATTACTGGCATTCAGCTACGATCACAGGAAGATATCTTCACTACCCACTGCAGCAGAAAAGCAAAGAATACTTGTAAAGACTCAAACCGCATAACACTACCATGCTGAAGAACAGCATTTACCCCAAAGCAATCAGCCTATTAAATGCACAGTGATCACTGCCCCTTCCTATAACAGAAACCACCACTGATTGAATTGAACATCTGCATCAACCACAAATAGTCACACACTTACAGTGTATACCAGTGATATTTCAGTTCTGATATGAATTTTAGTTTTTATTTTATTTTATAAAATTAATTTTAATTTTTATTTCGTTCTAGTTTTCAGTGGAGTCAACAATTTTTATTTTTATTTAGTTCTGTGTTTAAAATTTTAGTTTTTATTCTATTTAGTTCTGGCCTTTTTACATAATATTAGTACAATTTTAGTTTTTTTTTCTGTTGCAAGACCACAAATGCTGGCCTACACATATTTCAATGCAAGTTATGTTTCAATCAGCAAAATACACTCACAGTTCATAATGACATTAAACACTGCTTGACTATCAATGATCAAACAGATTAAGTGGCCTTATGAGTACAGTCAGCAAGATAAATGTTTCAACCTAAGAAACTAGTCTGTGCAAGCATGTTGCTGTTAAGCTTTAAACAAGCATGCATTTCAAGGGATTTGTTCATGCTGCAACAACATCCATTGCACAGATAGCCACACAGTGAAAATATTCGATTGACGAGCGCCTGTAATGCAGGTGCACAGACAAGGTCCTCAGCACTATGAGGGGCACTAGCAAGACTGTATGTTAACGATTTCAGCTGCCAGTATTGAAGCAGTGATGTGCGGTGAGGTTCATGAGGCACTGACTCCTTCAGAATCAGATTTACAAATATATGAACCCATATCTTATTCAATATTTTATTGGCAGCATGCACATTGACTACTGGTTATGTTTAATACTGTATCTCATCAGCATTTTTACACACATGTTTGGCTAAGAAAGATTATTACATTTATTGCGGCGAGAGAGAGCACATTTGCTCTGTACCCTCTATATGTTCTAAATTTGCCGTTGCAATTTCACAATTTATACTCATTCAAAACAAATGAAAGACTGTTCAACAAAAGGATAACGAATATTGTATTTAAGGTCAAAATTTAGTCTTTAAATATTGGATTTTTTTTCTTAGTCTGAACCCATTTTTTATAAAATTGAAAACCGTTTATGGTCTTACTTTTATTTGTAAATGAAGTCCTTATGCCTAACCTTCTCCACTAAAATCTCCGTCGCTTTCTTGTAAAAGTCCTCCTTGTTTTGCTTTAGTTTTAAAAGTCTTAATCTTCCATTTTGAAGTTGGAAGAAAAAATAAAAATAAACGGACCGCTGCAGTGCACTTGACTTTCTGATATTGCTAATTTATTGGCGTGTCTGTGTAGAAGAACAGCAGCAGCAAGCACCTGTTGGGTTCACATCCGCCCCCTCCAGTGCGGCACGGTACTGTCTGCCTTACCTTGTGTCTTTTCATTGCGATTTTATGTCCAATTAGTAAGAGTAGATATGTCACACAAATTTATTAAAGATATTAGGCAGACTGTGGAAAGTCAGGGTGTATAATAAACATGTCTGCAAACATTATATTGGCTACACACAGAGAGGCAACAACAGCTATGCGCCAATTGCATACATCAACCCAGTGTGTCAGGGATAGCGCAGTCCGAGCTGAGGCTCCGCTTGTCGCTACCGCACCTTGCGTATCTCCCTTGAATTTGATCAGGAAATGCGTAAATTCAGCGATTTTGACGGTAAACAAATTTTATAGCACAGACCAGTGGACAAATTTATTTTATGTTAGCATTATTAGGTTTTTTTTTTTTTTTTACTTTTCATGCCTTCCCTGATCGCATGTCCCTTTACTGAAGTGCAGTCATGGTGCCAGAGAAGTGCTGGACTTCCACTAAGTACTGATCCAGTTGGTCCTGCACTCCGAGACTCTTTTGTTCTTCCCGCACACTACATTTGATTTTCTTATCATCTGCGTTGTAATTAAATTATTTCCACACGTTACTTCTCTTGCTTTCTTCCCTGCAAACATCTGTGCAAAACTCGCCATCGGCAACCACATGTGCTTACTGCCTCAACCCGACGAACCAAATGTGCTCAACAAACAAACAACGGTCCTTTATGGAAGTTGTGCCACGTGACTATAGTAAGCCCTAGGTACAAAATCGCCGCATAATGAACAGGGCAACTTAACTGAATGCTCAGAGCGACTGAACCAGATTGAACGAAAATGCTACTGCTGTTTTTTTTTTCATTTTTACACAGTTTTCGTTCTCGTTTTAGTACGTTCACATATCACTAATTTTTTTTTTTATTTAGTTTTAGTTTCTCTGTTTTCCTTAATTTCAGTTCTCGTTCTTGTAAAATGAAAAACAATATTTTTAGTTCTAGTTCTCGTTTTCGTTATGAAAATATCACTGGTGTATACATGACCCATATGGAACTCATAACCATTACATTGACCGTAATCTTCACTGTGACTTCATTTATTACACTGCACAACAATTCTTTTGAAAAGTTTTTGCTGCTTGTGACAGGTACCTACTGGGTATGCACAAATATAGTTTTTTGTTTTACTGCATCACGTAGGAACTCTGAGAAACAGACATTTATATGTTTACTGACAATAATGTAATTATTCACATTTATGTTTCGCATAAGCTATTAAATTCAACAGAATTAAAACTGTTTTGCTACTGATTTGCTTTTGTATTCAATGTCTGGTGCATCACATTACAGTGTCCAACAGTAGTCAGCAAGTATTGACAGATTCCAGTTGCCCTGGTATCGTTTCTCCATTGTAGCAATGTCCTGATGAAACCTTTCACCGTGTTCGTCACTGACAGCACCGAGATTTGCGGGGAAGAAGTCCAAGTGTGAGTGGAGGAAATGAATCTTGAGTGATATGTTGCACTTCATTGTCTTGTATGCTTTGAGAAGTTTGTCTACCAGCTGAATGTAGTTTGGGGCTCTGTAATTGCCCAGAAAATTGTCAACAACGTCTTTGAAGGCTTTCCAGGCAATTTTTTCCGGCCCAACTAACAAATCTTCAAACTGCTTGTCACTCATAACATGTCTGATCTGGGGGCCAACAAAAATGACCTCTTTGATCTTGGCATCAGTTATTCTTGGGAACATCTGTCTTAAATAACGAAAACCTTTGCTTTCCTTGTTCAGAGCTTTCACAAAATTCTTCATGAGTCCCAGTTTTATGTGAAGAGGTAACAAAAATATCTTTACCTGGTTGACAAGCGATTCATGTTCTAATTTATTCTGTCCTGGAACTAACTTTTTATGGAGTGACCAGTTCTGTTGAGAATAGTGCGACTCTTTGGCACGACTGCCCCATTCACAGATGAAACAACAGTACTTTGTATAGCCGAGCTGCAGTCCTAGTAACAGAGCAACGACTTTAAGATCTCCACAGATATTCCAGTTGTACCTGCTATACTAGACGTGCTTCAGCAACAGTTCCATATTTTCATACGTTTCTTTTATGTGTGCTGCATAGCCAACAGGTACTGAAGGATAAACGTTGCCATTGTGCAGCAGAACAGCTTTCAGGCTTAACATTGACAAATCAATGAAGAGACGCCACTCTTCCGGGTTGTGATCACAACCCAAGGCTGAGAACAATCTTTCAATGTCACAACAGAAACAGTGACTGTCGATTTGTGCAAAAAATTTTGGTTATATCATGATATCGACTTCGAAACACAGAAATTTGCGTTCGTAGTGACAGCAAACACCATTCCTGCAGTCTCGAACCCAGCAGCTTGGCTTTTGCTTTTGACAGACCCAAATCTCTGACCAATTTGTTCAATTCAGACTGTGTTATCAGATGTGGATCGCCTGATGAGCACGGTCCTAAATCCAGGTCAATGTCACTGTCAGTACCCTGCATTGCAGTTTCTTCATCTGGTTCGTCTAAGGTCTAATCCTCTGGTAGTTTCGGAATTGGAAGACTGTCGTCATGTGGCACAGGTCTCATCGTTGAAGGCAGATTAGAATATTCAATTGACTTCTTGTTTTTGGCAGAGAAACCAGACACAAAACAGTCAAACAGAAGTAACAGTCCGTCGCATGGTCTTTCTGTTCTTGCCATATCACCGGAACAGCAAACAGCATCATCTTTCGAGTGCCTCTGAGCCAGGCTCTCAGGCTGACAGCACAGGTCACACAGCAAATGTGAGGCGCCCATTCCTTGTCTTGATCACCAATTTTGCAGCTGAAATACAGATGATAAGCTTTCTTCACAAGAGCAGTCATCCAACGTCTCTGAGGCGCAAGTGTATATTGGCTACAGATATAGCAGAATGTATCGCGGCTGTTACATTGACGAGACATATTGCCCGACACCAAAACGTCTATAGCATCAACCTTACTTACTGTTATATTGCTATAGATACTATACTTTCCAGATGGATGGATGGACTGACCAGTGGAAGATGGAGGCCAGGAGGAGTTTCATTCCTCCTACAACAGGTAGCAGTGGTTCTTCTGAGGCATCCCAGTTTGGATATCCACAGGTGTACATAAGAGTTGGAGTATAGAAGTGCAAAGTGCAGTCCTGTTGGGGTCCCTGGGTGCTGTTAGAGGGCACTGTCAGGGGAGGACTCCTGGTTTCCATATGACCCAGAAGTGCTTCCAAGAGGTCACACTTAGGGAATCCATTCCTGGGAATGAAACTGCTGGAATTCCCGGGTGAACAGGAACGGCCAAGCTCGCATATATAGCGTGTAAAAGTGTAAAATCGATCAAGAAATAACAGAGTTATAGTTGAAAATAATTAAGGCGGCGCCATTGCTGCAGCTTGCACTTCATCAGACAACAGCTTTGAATAGCAACTTGAAATTGCAATGCGTCACTCTGTTGCATCCACATTATCTGTGCCAAGAAACTTGCCATCACAGAATGATGACAAGAAACTGGATGCATCAGTATAAGATGAAATGGCGGTGTTTCAGAGCAACGGCAAGCGCGGGTGTTGTTTAGAACAAGTGTATCAGTATCTGATGACTGTGCCGCCTACTTCAGTGGGGGCAGAGTGTGCTTTCTCAGCGCCTGGTGTACTCTGCACAAAGGTGCGCTCTTGCCTGGACGACCGCACGCTGGACACATTGTGCTTTCTACGCTCATATTACTACAACTAACTAGATACATGTACTTGTATGACAGCATGAACTGCTTGTAGATAAGGTTAGTCTTTTATTGGTGTCAACATATTGCAGAAGTTTTATTAAAAATAAGTGTCGGTCGTTCTAAAACCATTCACATGTGAGATGCATGTGCACTGTGTCATCCCCGGGAGCCTGGGATTCCTGGGAATGACATTCGGGATTCCCAAATTCCCGGGAATGGATAAACCCATCTGGGAATGGATTCCCTAATCACATTGTGGCACAGGAGGCATTCCCAGGTAGCAGCTTAAAAGAGCCTGCCACCTCACCTGGACGAGTCAGAGTCAGTAGTAAACAAGTGAAAATTATATGGACATACCTCAGCATTAATAATATACATTTATATGCATCATTCTGCTGAAACAGGCCACTGTCGTCATGGAATACCATTGCCATAAAGGGGTGTAAGTGTTCTGCAACAATCTTTAGGTAGTTGGTACGTGTCAAAGTAATATCCAAATGAATGCAAAACATTGTCCAGAGCATCACACTACATCCGCTCGCTTGCCTTCTTCCCATTGTGCTGTCATCTCTTCCCTACGTAAATGACACACATGCACCTTGTCTAATATGATTAAAAAGAAAACGTAATTCATCAGACCAGTCCCCCTTCTTCTATTGCTCCATGGTCCAGTTCTGACACTCATGTGCCCATTATTGCAGGTGCTTTTTGGTGGAGGGCAGTGATCAGCATGGGAAGTCTGATTAGTCTGATACCTTTTTCTCACAAGCCAGCTTTATGTTTTTTCAGTAGCTCTTCTGGGGAGTAGGACAAGAGAGGCTAGCATTTGATCCCCATGTGCATCAATGAGCCTTGGGCAGCCATGACCCTGTCGTCGGTTCACCTGTCGTCCTTTCTTGGACCTTTCTTTGGCAGGTACGAATCACTGCATATTGGAAGCAGCCCACAAGACTTGCCATTTTGGAGATGCTCTGACCAAGTTGTCTAGCCATCACAATTTGGCACCTATCAAAGTCACTCAGATCCTTATACTTGCCCGTTTTTCCTGCTTCCAATACATCTTCTTCAGAACTGACTGTTAACTTACTGCCTAATATATCCCACTCCTTGGCAGGTGCCATTGTAACAAGACAATCAATGTTATTCATTTCAATTATTCACCTGTTAGTTGTTTTAATGTTGTGGATCATAAAAAAAGTTGCAGCTTCTCCCACTTGTGGGGGCAACTTTGAATGTTATTCCTGCTGAGGCATTTGCCCTGATTAGAATGACTGATTGCAAATTACAACTGACCATACATGTCAATGGCATTTAAAAGGACACATCTGTGCACTGATGATACAGAATGATTTGTATTTTACATTGTCAGCCCCTAATAAGCTTGGTGGTGCTGTTATTCACACAAGCCTAAGTCACATTATCTAGTGTCACTGATACAACCTTGGATAGACACATTGTACATAGTTGCACCTTCAACTAATTGCAAATAAAGCAGGAAACAGCAAATTATCTGTGATATCCTTTAACAGTACTTTTACTGGTGGTGTAATCTTTATATATTAACTGCTCTTCTGTTTGTGCACAGGACTTTTAACATAATTAGGTTAGATAGACTTTATTATTCCATGAGTGAAAGATCAGGTCCAGAAATATCATCCATTAATTTTTTGCCCCATCAAGGGCCGTGAGGAGATGTTAGGAACAATCTCTATGCAGGATGCCAGTTCTTTACATTGCACATGCACACACAACACCCCTATCTACACACACACATGATGGTGAAATGTGGAAAAGACCCAGAATTTAAGTTGTGTAACAAAGTAATATTCTGTCCAGTTCTATTGTGCCTGTCCTTATTCAAAGGGGTGATAGGATATTCTTAAGACTGCATAATTACATTTTCAATTTACTTTAAAACTAATGTTAAAGTTTTAATAAGACAATGTTTGTCTATTTTCTGTTGTCGTGATGGTCTGTCTATCCAAGTGATTGTAGATATTTCTGAAATTTAAAAAATTCCAAGCATTGATGGATTTTCAAAATCATCGACATTACGACAGAGAAACATTTTGTGCAACCACAACTACTGATTAATTTACTTTTCCAAATTTACCATTACTTTAGCCCAGCATTTCTCAACCTTTAAATATTTGCGACCAGAGTTTTCATAACAGTTTTAATCACGCCCCCCCCATACGTTTTTTTGAAACCCTAATAAAATTTATTCCTATATTTTTTGCTGCCGATACACCACTACAAGTTTAAAATTTTCCTACGAATAGCGAAATTACGCCACATATTGTAACATTCGCGCCCCATTTTTTGTTACTGCCCCACAGTTTGAGAATCGCTGCTTTAGCCAATAGGTAAGTTTGATTTTAACATGGAACTTGTATATGTTCAATAGCCATATCTGACTGCAGAACAACCCTCAATACAAATAATTGACATCAATACAAATTATTGATATATACATATATATATATATAGCTACTGTATATATAAACAAACACTACTGTATACATAAAAATACACTACTGACCAAAATTTTTAGAAAACCCCAGTTTGCACAGACTTTAATGTCTTCATATTTCATGAAATCAAGGCATAAAACAAATAAACAATGGTAAATAAAAAATAAGTCAAGTAATCAAGGAATCATTAAGTCGATAATAAATAATAATAAAATTACGAAATTTTATTCAAATGTTTAATTCATCAAAGTAGCTACCTTTTGCTGATATAAGAGCCAAACTTTGGTAACTCTTTTGATTCAGAATGCCAGTCATTCTGTGTAAGGTACCAACTCTGCCACCAGCAAAAGAACCCCAGGCCATCACACTTCCTCCTCCATGTTTGACAGTTGGTGTCACACACTGAAGAACCATCCTTACACCAACTCGACGGTGTACAAATACCCTGCATGATGAACACGATGAAATACTAAGGCCCTGTTTTGTCCTTTAAGGAATGGCGTTCTTACTGCCACTCACCCTACCAAACCTGCAGCACAAAATCTCCTCTTCATAGTAGAAACTGACCCTTGCCTTTTTGGACCACTGTTAAGCTGTACTTGATGCTGTTGTGCTGTTTTGTTTTGTTTTTTTGAAACGTTTTTAAATGAAAGGCCCACACTTCTATGGGTAATAATCCTCCGTCTCATTTCACTTGTTAATTGCAGTTTTCTTGCCATTATCACTAGAATATTGTCCAAGTAGTACTTCAGAGGGTGTAATAACACAGTCTGTTCCAACTCTGCTTTAAGTCAGAGAGAGGGCTTTTAAGTAATCAACAGAGGTTGGGACACCTGTGAAAATTATTTGCTTCAATTTGCAAGGGTTAATTTACTTTATTTGCCACAGAACATCTGCAGGTTATAACCTATGTAAAAACATAAAATGATGTAATTGAACAAAATGTATGTGTGTACATAAAATAGGACAGAATGATCAAACTTGTTTGTGTTTTGCGTACGTGACAAAAAGCATGTATACTTTCTGGAAGTTTTCTTTTGATGATGTGTGTGACAAGAAAATATACCTTTAGGGTAATGACTTTACAAAATTGGAAAAATACAATGAGTCAGGACGCTATTTTTATTGCTTACGTGGTCAACGATCAGGAGATTAGAAAGGTATAAAAGAGCAAGGATATCTGCGATCGAGGCAGATGAAGTGCGGTGTCCTAGGCCTGTATTTCTCTGTCATTTTACCCTTGTCTGGTATGTATCAATAAAAGGTTTTGACTAATTTTAATTTTCTTCTCTGTCTTCAGTCACAAAAAGTGTCCACAGTTTTTGGCGCCTGGACGTGGGGCAAGAGACGGCCGGTCGACTCCTCCAGCGAGACCATTTCAGTGATCCGTCTTACCAGCGGACTGCCGTCAACTTGAGCTCCGGCAGCAGAGCATGCAGCTCCAGCAAAAGTTAGGACTGCCCTGTCCTGAAACAGTTCTTGCGTGAGGAGCCCCTGGTCTCCTCTTTGCTACATCCACGGTGACTGAACGGATTTCCAGACAGAGCTTGCACACTTCCAGGCTGGGGTAAGCACCGGGGGATTTCCGAACATTTTTTATTTTCTAAATAACGGGAGGGCGAGTTTCCTGTTGACCGTCTAGTCATACTCATATCTCAACGGGTTGCTTAAGGTGATGGAGACTTGACCCAAGCAGTTTGACGCATACGAAAGGTCTGACGAAAGGATACTGGCCTCACCCATATCCTAGACTCGGCTGGACGTATTGATGTAGTATTCTGCTGAACCGAATCGGACACGAAGTCACCTGAGCTGGAATCCGGGGATGTGAGCGGACAGGCTAACGGGACGAGTAACGGGGTGGTATATATATGTATGGAAATATAAACCGAAAAAGAGCACAGATTGCAGGATTGCTGTTAGGACGGAATAAATAAATCTACATACGGAATAAGCAACAATACCGTGTTCTCCTGGGAACTGGGACAGGACCGATAGTTAGGTGTCTCCCCTTGGGAAAAAGAAGGGAACAGTAAGGGAACAGTGAGTGGCACACTCAATACCTCGCTGATTCATACGGACAAGGGATTAGGCGAATCAGTATATAGTTGGAAAATTAAATACAGAACCCGGGAGAGCAAGGGGACATAATGGGAACTTATAACAGTAAGCCTGTTAATCGCCGCACAGGGGGATCAAAATCATTAATGCTGGAAGAATTATTTTCGGAGGATCAACAGACGCCCCGTAAAAATGGGTCTCCTAGGAAATTTATAGAAAAGAAGACAGGTTTAGATTTCAAGAAGGCATGTAAGAAATGGAATAGACAGAGTGGTGGGCGTTGGCCGATAGAGGGGACAGGAGATGTAAGTGAAATACAGGAAACTAGGAAGATCCTGTGTAGGAATAAGCAGGGTTGTTATAATAGTGGACCGTATCGAATGGATATGTTCGATAGATGGGAATTAGTAATAAAAGACAGAAATTTAGAAGCAGTACAGAAACAGAATGAATTGTTGCGGGCAAATGAGGGAAAGGCTAAAAAGGAGAAAGAGGAATTACTAATTACATTACAGAAAGTTCAGATAGGCACTGAACCACAGGCAGATGGGAGGAAAAGGAAGAATAATCCAAATAAAGACCCCCATTATCCTATTATTTTTTCCCCTCCTCAGTACCAACCTCAGGCACCTCCATTATCCCCTCCTCTATCCCCCATTCCGACTGCCCCCCCTGCACTACAACCAGCAGAAGTTTCCCCTGATGATCCCCCAGGCACAGATCACTATGACCCCTCTACCCATCGTGATGACCCACCCTGTACTAGACAAACCCCCGTCTCCAAATGCACTCGAAGTCAAACCTCCACTCACAAACCAGCTCCAACTTTTTTCTCTTCTGATCCTTCACCTTCACTTACTTGCCCTTTAATAGAAGTTCCCAATCCCCATTATAACCCTGCCCATCCAGCTGGACCCCAAAATCCCACAACAGTTATGATAAATCGGAACTGGGACATCCAAGAACTAAAAGATGTCGTGAATGCACTTCCAGATCCAAAGGAAGTAGGAGGACTAAAATTTGTTGAACAACTTGATCAGTTAGATAGCATGTATAAGCCTAACGCTGCTGAATGGACCCAGGTACTTCGTCGAAAGCTTGGGACCACATGGGCCACTGTTAGCAGGGGTGTCCGCAATGACGTTCCATGGGTATGGAACCCAGCTTTAACTCGAGGACAGGGGATAGGTGGAGAAGGCGAATTTAACCCACAATGGGAGGCGTTGAGACAAAATATTGCAGAAAAATATAAAAAAGGAATGGACTGGTCCCTTATTTCTGCTGCAAAACAAAAGAGAGACGAGACGGTTGATGAATGGGCACATAGGATTCAAGACCTTATGGCTAATCACTCGGGCTTGGAAAATGTTGATGACCGCACTCGAGCTGCAGTTCCACCTTTTGTTTCCGGTTTGCACCTTGATATACAAAACAAGGTCCGCACTTCCTGTATTGAGTGGGAAAGTGCCACGTTTGATGAAGTCAAACGACATGCTGAACATGCCGAAAAACAAACTAAGCAGAAGGAATCGGACTCTCATGCCAAATTATTGGCAGCACAGATGAACTATTATACCAGGAATGCTCCTGACCAAGGTCGAGGATATGGCTTTAGAGGAAGGGGACGAGGACGAGGAAGAGGACGAGGTGGTTTTAGAGCTCCTCCTGTTGACCACAATAAGAATCCTTTTATTCCCTCTCCCTTAATTTCCAATGCTAATCCCTTCTCTTGCTACGCCTGTGGTGAAACTGGACATTTTCGTCGGGAGTGCCCTCACAGACAGCAACAGCCCCCACCTCCCCTTATTCCACCTGTTTTCTCTGACACCCCTGACCAACAATACTGGCCATAGGAAAATGCAGGGACCTCCAGCCACTCTTTTCAACTACCTTTGCTCACCCATAATTCAGAGACTGATCCTTTACTGACATTGTTCGTTGATGGCACTGAGACTATTTTCTTAATCGACACTGGTGCCACTCGATCTACCCTCTCGCTGGCAAAGGTCCCTGCCTCGAACGAAACTGTTACTGTACTTACTGCTTCTGGACAACCTCACCTTCTTCAAGTATCAAAACCTCTTCAAGTCCAGTCACGTCCTGGCGGACATACCTTACTGCATCGTTTTCTTTTAAATCAGCTTTGTCCAGTTAACCTTTTAGGAAGAGATCTCATGACAAAACTTTCTCTTTCTATTTCTATGACTGACAAAGGTTTTTTCTGTTCAACCCCCAAGTTGTTGTGTCAAATTACCCCTTACCCCAATCCTCTTTTGCAGCATGGACTTTAGATATTTCCCCACACACCATTCTCCTCAAAGCCCTACACTCTTTTTCCCCTTGTCTCTTTCCCAATTTACAGGCCCCTGGTACTGCCCAATACTTCCCTATAGAAGTAGACACCCCCTGGCTAGAATCTTTCCTTACTTCTGGTACTTGCCCCGAAACCCTTCACATCTCCTGTGTTTTTATTTCATCCACAAAGGCAGCTGCTTCTGTTCATCTTACATGCTCACAGCACATATATTATCTTGGCGGCACAGTGCCTCATATTTCCTTAGCTAAATCATGCACTGTTAAATGGGGGGAAATAGGACCATGGGTAGAAAAATGCCTTGAAAGAACAGACTGGTTACAAGTTACTCCAGGTATTTTTGATACTCCTGACCGTTTAATAACTAAAGTGGTGTTTCAAACTGATTTTTTAGTACATCGCGCTTTGTGCCGTCCTTCCTCTTTTGCTTGTTCATTGCAAACCACTTTCCCTTCTTGGCTCTCTATGCTCCCTGATTCACTATGGTCCCAGGGAAAGAATGATTATGGAAGGATAGCCCATTGTGAGCCTCTGATGATCCACCCGAAATCCTCCTTCCGCCCGCACCGTGCCCAATATCCTCTGTCTCCCGAAGCAGAGGCTGGCATCTCCGCCGTACATTCCGATCTCGTCAAACGCGGTACCGCCGTTGGACATGGACCGTCATGCCTCAGGGATACACTGAAGCCCCTTGTGTTTATGGACAAGCTCTTGCCCAAAATTTAGAAGGCTTTTGGCCGGAAAGAGGTAGTACATTGATACAGTATGTAGATGGAAATGATATGTAGCGCTACGGAAGAAGATTGTACAAAAGATACCCAGAAATTGTTGCTGTTTCTGGGGGAAAATGGCCATAAAGTTTCTAAAGTTAAGCTGCAGCTAATCAAAACAACTGTAAAATATCTAGGTCATGACATTACGTATGGAACAAGAGCTCTCTCTAGCGATCGCATTACAGCCATCCAAAATCTTCCTAGACCGGTCACAAAACAACAGGTTATGTCTGTTTTAGGTATTCTGGGCTACTGCAGACAGTGGGTTCTAAATTTTACTGAAAGAGCACAGCCGTTGCAACAATTGGCTAATACTCCTGGCATCCCCCTTTCTGGCCAGGTCCAATGGAATGAACAGGCTGAGAAGGCTCTCTGTAACCTCAAAACTGCTCTTCTATCTGCGCCCGCGCTAGGTTTGCCTGATCATTCTCGTCCATTCACTTTGTTCGTGGACGAAAAGCAGGGATTTATGAATGCAGTACTGACGCAACAACATGGAGATAAACAAAGACCGGTGGCTTATTTTTCTAAAAAACTGGATCCAGTGGCCGCAGCACTTCCTCCGTGTCTTCGTGCTGTGGCTGCAACAACAGAAGCTGTATTAGCAAGCACGGATGTAGTTCTCATGAGCCCCCTAACAGTTAAAGTGCCTCACGCTGTACATTCTATCCTAGTACAAGCCAAAACTTCACATCTCACTACTGCTAGGGCAATACACTATCAGAATGTACTCTGTACTTTGTCAAATGTTACAATTGAAAGATGCTCCACTTTAAATCCAGCCACTCTTCTCCCAATTAACAACGAAGGAGAACCACATAATTGCCATGATGAAATAGCAAAGGTTGTAAAACCTAGAGTAGATCTACAGGAAACACCTTTAGAAACTGGAGAAATGATTTTTGTGGATGGATGTTCCTTGCGATTGAAAAATGGAGCACCCTCAACCAGTTACGCAGTGGTCCAAGGGGACCGCCTGCTGGAAGCAAATCGAATTTCATCAAGCTTGAGTGCACAAGCAGCTGAACTCGTAGCACTCACTCGAGCATGTCAGCTGTCCGAAGGGTAGATCGTAACAATTTATACGGATTCCAGGTATGCTTTTGGAGTCTGCCATGATCATGGAGCACTATGGAAATTAAGGGGATTTAAGACCAGTACTGGCAAACCCATCCAACATCAGAAATTGATCGAATCCCTTTTAGAAGCTATAACCAAACCATCGAAGCTAGCGATTGTTAAATGTCAAGCTCACACAGGAAAACAGGATCCTGTTAGCAAAGGAAATGAATTAGCTGACCACTTTGCTAAAGAGGCTGCATATAATAACACACCAATTTCTTTATTCCAACAGAGAAATGACCAGGACTCTGATAATCAAATTATTTCTTTACAGAGTGCAGCCACGGATATCGAAAGGAGAAAATGGTCCAAAGAAGGGTCCCTCTCTGATGGAGTCTGGACTCATAAACACACTAACAAACCTTTTCTCCCAAAAGCCTCTTTCCCAGGAATGGCAAAAATCGCCCATGGCCTCGATCACGCAGGTAGAGATGCCATGGTTCGAGATGTTGAAAAACATTGGGAAGCTGTAGGTTTCTCTACATATGCAGAGCAATTTTGCAGACGCTGTGCAATATGTCAAAAGTTTAATGTGGGAAAAGGTACCCAGGTAAGTCCCGCCGTTACCCCTAATCCAATGGGTCCGTTTGAACACCTCCAAATGGATTTCATTGAATTAACCCCGTCTAAAGGGTACCGATATTGTCTTGTGATTGTCGATGTGTTCTCCCGATGGGTAGAGGCTTTCCCTTCAAAACACAACGATGCCAAAACAGTAGCTAAAGCACTAATTAAAGAGATTATTTCAAGATGGGGTATCCCTAAAAAGTTACAAACAGATAATGGCACTCATTTTGTGAACTCCGTTATAAATGAATTAACCACCTGGCTCCAAATTAATGTGCACCATTATTGTAAATACCATCCCCAAAGCGGAGGCATATTAGAACGATGCAATGGCACTTTAAAAGCTAAACTCGCAAAAATTTGTGAACAAACTAATTTATCATGGCCAGATGCACTACCCTTAGCTTTAATG
This sequence comes from Erpetoichthys calabaricus, assembly GCF_900747795.2. Taxonomy (NCBI): domain Eukaryota; kingdom Metazoa; phylum Chordata; class Cladistia; order Polypteriformes; family Polypteridae; genus Erpetoichthys; species Erpetoichthys calabaricus. Next base: position 72,677,517 of record NC_041406.2, read on the forward strand.
GGACTAAGGGGACGGACACACCGACAACTGGGACTATCGCCGTTTGAGATTCTGACCGGACGTCCCATGCCCATTGGCATGGTTGTAGGAAATGTGAATTTGCATACTGTGGACAATGATCTTCTCTCTAGTCTTGCAGGTTTGCGAACCTCGTTGAAGGAAATCCACCAGCAGGTTAATCAAGCCTGGAGGACCAGCCCCCTTTCCAAGGATTTACCAATTCCCTTGGGCACCTGGATCCTGGTTCGAGATACTCGGAGGAAACACTGGCATCAGCCTAGGTGGAGAGGACCATTCCAAATTCTTCTATCCACACCACACGCCGTGAAAGTTGAAGGACTGCCTGCCTGGATCCACGCAACGCATTGCAAGAAATGGCTATCTTAAAAATACTTTTTCTGTTGGCTGTTACCCGCACCCTCTCAGGCTACCCAAGGATGGGTGGTGATCTCTATCTAAGTACTTTACCGCCTCAATGGAAAGGGCATATATGCTACACGAGGAGCACATGTCTCGTATAGCTTCTTCCATTTTCTCCTCCCCATCCCCTTTTCCCCCCCCTTCCCCTTCATCAACCATTTCAATTTAATTATATTGCCCACATCATTTTTGTTCAAAAAGGGAGGAGTGTAAAAACATAAAATGATGTAATTGAACAAAATGTATGTGTGTACATAAAATAGGACAGAATGATCAAACTTGTTTGTGTTTTGCGTACGTGACAAAAAGCATGTATACTTTCTGGAAGTTTTCTTTTGATGATGTGTGTGACAAGAAAATATACCTTTAGGGTAATGACTTTACAAAATTGGAAAAATACAATGAGTCAGGACGCTATTTTTATTGCTTACGTGGTCAACGATCAGGAGATTAGAAAGGTATAAAAGAGCAAGGATATCTGCGCTCGAGGCAGATGAAGTGCGGTGTCCTAGGACTGTGTTTCTCTGTCATTTTACCCTTGTCTGGTATGTATCAATAAAAGGTTTTGACTAATTTTAATTTTCTTCTCTGTCTTCAGTCACAAAAAGTGTCCACACCTATTAGTTGTTTCATGAAGAAGGCCCATTTGTAATATTCTGAAATTTCCTTTTTTCAGTTTTTGCTAACCTAAAGTGTAAATTTAAACCTCTAGCAGTTTACTGCTTACCTTTACACCCTTTTAGGTCATTCATTGCATTTCAATTTCATTTAAATTTGAAGAAAAACTGGAAAAACAGAGGTGTTCTAAAACCTTTGACTGGAAGTGTACATACTGTATATAATTTATAAAGCTAAATAAACATTTATTCATTATGCAGATCTTCACCCTTGAAAGTGGCTCTGCCAGATTTATCACAGATTCTGCATTTGTACAAAAGGAGACCACAGGCTATGTTTTGTTCAGTGAACCCAGGAGGCATTTTTGGGGCTTAGTACAGGTATGCAAAATTACACCCCACTGTGGAATTAGTCTGTGAAATGTGGTTTTGGGGCCAAAATTTTCCCCCAGGAGAAGTTTTTTAATTACTGCAGCTACAAGTAGCCAAAGACCCTCCAAACCAACAACTAACATAGTTCATCAATGAATTACATTTTTACTTTACTTGATGTCTAACTATTTCAGTTTATTAATTTTAGGTATAGTACTATTACTTGTAATTGCATTTCATTATCCCTTTTATTTTTGAGTAGGGCACATTGTTAAAAAATAACCTGAAGTTAACATAAATATGATCTCTCAGTCTATGACAAAGTTAAATTTAGGAAAAAATTAAAATGCTTCAATTTTCAAAACAGAACACAACTGAATGTTACACAATACATACATGTTATGACTTGTTTAAATTGTGGTTTACGACAACTGCTTAGCAGTTGCTTGCTGTGTTGTTTAAACAGAACAGAATACAACATTCTAATAAAATTGTATCACTTAATCCAGATCAGGGCAGCAGGGGCCCAAAGCCTAACCCAGTACCACTGAGTGCAAGGCAGAAAACACAACTAGACAGGGTACCAGTCCATCCCAGAGTTCCTGAAGTGACATTATACAGTATACAATTCACAAATACTTAGGCAATAAATTTGCATATATTGCATAATATATTTGTGAATTTCCCCTTGGGATTAATAAAGTATCTATCTATCTATCTATCTATTGTGAGGGATGGCCGGCCAAATATTCCGGTCCACACCTCCAAGCCGCTAGATGGAGCTCTCCCAACAACATGGAAGTGCCCCAAATTCCAGCAGGGCCATATGGACATTGTAGTTTTTATAAATAGCCTTGCTGTATACCATGGGGACCACTAGGAGGCGCTGGAGGGAGGCTCACAGAGTGCTACGTGCCCTATAACCCGGAAGTGCGTCATGAACACATGACCGTAAGGAACGACGTGCTTCCAGGGTGAAGAAATGGAGTTTTTATATGACCTGGAAGTGTTCCTAGTCACGTGGACGGAGAGGCCTAAACACTTCCAGGTCAAGGACTATAAAAGGACTATGGGAAATCCCAGACGTTGAGCTGAGCTGGGTGGAAGGGTGGCAACGCGTCTGGGAGTGAGGAGGATTATTGATTTATTGATTTATTGTTTATTGTGTTTATCTGAAGATTGTGGAGAAGACGGTGCTTTGTGCACGTTTTGTCCTAATAAATATAATATTTGGACTTTTACCTGGTGTCTAACGTGTGGTCTGAGGGTTCAAGGGGTCATGGGGACCCTAAATCTGTCACACTATCTAATATACTATGTCTATATAATATAAAGAATATATACTGTTTTTGTATGAACATACAAATTATAGCAAATTATACTACAGTACATAATCCATAACATAAAAAACAATACAAATTTGTATCATTGTTACTAACCAATAGAACAGGCAACAAAAGATGGCCTGAATTATGAAATACATGTCCTATCCACAAGTTGTCTATGATATATGAAGACAGCACAATACTTACTATGTATCCATATCCTAACTTGCTTAATCCATTTATAGATTGTGTGTGATAAAAGTCCATTCCAGCAGCATCCTTGAACTGAGCACCATTTCATCACAAAGCACACAACATTCAATCACATGGGATAATTTAAAGGTGCCAATTAGCCTAACCTGCACATATCTGGGAACTGAGAGGAAACAGAAGCACCCTGAGAAAAATTCATGTGATCATGATAACCTCACATGCCACTCGGGATGGCATAAAGCAAAAAGTAAGAGAACATTGAACATGAGGTGATAAGATTGGTTAGTGATATTATTTAAAACTGAATTCCAATACAAGAGTCAAGAAAGATAAGAGCACAGAAAATAAGTTGTATAGTCAGTATACCAAGCAGGTAAAGTGCAAGGATGTAATCAGAAGGTACTGGCACAAACTGGGTAAAAATAAAACTTTTATTCTTCTAAGAGAAATAGCAAGGTTGAAGACAAGAGAAAAGGGAAAGATGTCTCAATGATTGAGTTAAGTCCTGAATGAGAAACAAGTCTGCATAAACATCGTAACAATGAGGCTTAACACTAGAATCCTTGAAGCCTACGAAAAAAGTCATAATTCCAGGCCACCTTAAATTCCTTCACATCTCTCCATCAGCATGTTTTGTTTTGCAAATGTGTTGATCAGCGCAAGCAGCAAACCAGAGCACCAACTGTGGTCATCGTTGCTCTTGTGAACGCCATCAACTAAGAGAGGGTGAGGCAAGTTCGTTGTACCTAGTGAATGTCACTGACGGAATAAAACTGAATAATAAAAAAAAGCGCCGACTTTTACAAGTAGCAAAAATGTACACAAATCAAATGTATCTTTTTATTATATTATAGTAATAACAATAGCAGCTTACTACTCAAAATGAGGAACACTCGGACTGGAACTGGCAACCTTTTGAATATGAGAGAGCAGATCTTACCTCTGCACCATCCAAGAAGACATTTCAACTATCTGTCAACTGACATTTGAGCTTGGGTTTTTAACTCATTGACAGCACCATGTAAATTGAATGATTTTTTTTTATTACTGTAACATGGAAAAAGTTCCTGTTTTAGGTATGTGTTCAGCATTTCTTGCCTCGCATTTCCTGTTATCCTTCATTTACCCAGATTGTTGAAGACACGGAACACACAAGAAATGTGTATATTCCAAATAATGATATATTATTTACCTTAAACAATTCCAGGCACCTCACACCCAGATAAAGAGACTTGAGCTGATGGGATAGCAGGCTGCTTGTGCTGATCAACACATTTATAAAACAAAAATGCTGATGGAGACGTGCGAAGGAATTTAAAGTGGCCTGAGATTGGGACTTTTTTTCATAGGCTTTGGGGAGTCTAGTGTTAAGGCATGGTTTAAAGCAGAGCAAGTACAAATTTAAATCTCACTTAAAGCGCCTCTTTGGTCTCTTTAATTGTTAACCAGAATTTTAAAAAATAACTGCCCACTCTTGCATTTTTAATGGAGCTTATAGATACTGGAGTAGGATTATAAATTAAAGCCATAAATCTTACCATATCACCTATTTTTCAAGTCAAACATGTTATTGAGCATTGACCTGCACCTTGAGATTATACTTTGTTTTAAGAAGATAAAGAAAACAAAAACCAAACCATTGTTGTGAGATTCAGCCATTTTAAATAGCGACCAGCTGTGTGACCCATGTCTCCCACTACTCCATTCATCTTCCTCCAAAAAACCATTTGAACTCCGAGAAGACTGTCCTCGGTGCAGCCTGCAGAACAGGGAAGAGGTACTTGGGCCCAAGGACATGGATTCACCTTGAAAAGCCATCCCCAAGTGCCATTACTGACATTAATGACTGCTGATGCATAGATGTAAATTGCTGTCTCTGTTCTCTAGACAACTAGACAATAATAACTGAAAAGGGTACACTTAAAATGGTTTATATTCTTTCACTATATGGAAATGTGTTTCTTTCGCAACAATACTGCTGGATTGATAATGCATGTGTGTGCTTCAGTGAGACAGTGCAGGGACTTAACATGAATTCATGTGACAAGAACTAAACAGACATTGTAAGCATCTATTTATCCTTCTTCCTAACCCGCTTATCCAGGGCAGGGTCACAGGGCAGTTGGAGCCTAAGCCAGCAAACAACAGACAAAAGGAACAATCACTGGACACGACTCCAGTCCATCAGAAGGTGAAAACACTCACTCAAGCAACTTTAATAATGCCAATCCACATAGCCTGAATCTTTCTTGAGTGTTTTGAGGGGTGGGGGTGACTGGAGTTGAGAATCAAAGCACCCAGGGGAGAACATGCAAACTTCACACAGATGTGAACCTCAGTCTCCTTCACCTCTTCTCCAGTACTACGACTGTGCCACCTTGTTGCCAGATAATAATAATAATAATTGCTAACCTCAATATCTTACCTCCATTATTCTATTCAATTCATGTGCTTTATCCACTATTGATACAATAATAATAATCATCATCATCATCATCATTTATCCATCTTCCTAACACACAAATCCAGAGCAGGGTTGCAGTCCAAATGAAGCCTATGCAAACAAGCATCAGTCGCACTGCAGAAACAATACCTGGTCAGGGCACCAGTCCATCACAAGGCAAAAACACACACCCACACACACGCACATACCAACACCATTGCCACTTTAGCAATGCCAGTTCACCAATGGCTGAAGTTTAGTAAGTTTAGCACAAATGTTTGAGTGGTTGTGCAGAGCTGCCATTCCCGCCTCTCAGCCCCAGGTTGTACATGGAGTTTGGATTGTATTTATGGATTGACAGTTATCAGTCTTTGTAAATTTACTCACTCAAAAACGTTGTCCTCAGTTCTTTCATTACCATATCCTCATCAAGAGTGATTCATTATGAATGAAAAAATTGTTAATTGGCTTGTGGAGCTTCAATCTGCTCTAACACACACTATTATGAGATGATTTTTTAAATTTTTTTATAGTGTGTAATCAACACACCCCATGAAAAAGGAGGCTTGGCTCTTTTAAAATTCTAAGGCTTTTATTAAAAATAAAATGAAGTGTAATCAGTTCAGCTCAGATGTACTGGTATGTGTACAGACTATGATGAAACTCATATGTGTTTTTTATACTTCACTCCCACTCAGCATGCATCTCACTCTGTAAGTAAAATAACAACACAGAATGTAAAACGCTGGGTGTAGTGGTTCGACACTGTGTTGTCCTAATTCCACCCTTGACAACCACTACAAGCACATAAATGAGCAACCTTACCTCAAGAAAACAATACATAGAATTTCGGATAAGATCATTAATTCTAGTTTCTTTTTGTTATCACTGTTATAATATGCTTGTTATAATATTAAGTTTAATAAGTTTAATGTCACTGTCTCTATACACATTATTATGGATTCATTCATACAGGCAGACCAAGTATGGTACACAGGGGCTCAGCATTTAGAATTGCCAAGCCAAGCACAGGATTAGATAGCCAAAAGACAATTGGAGAATTGAATAGTCAGCCTAAAGACAGACTAGTATATTTCTGTCCTCTGTCAGCACAAAATCCTCTTTCCTTGTTGGGAGAATGAGAACTGCATGTAGGCATTGTGCTATTCCTGTATTTTTGAAGGTGGGGTTTGAGTCCTTTCCTGTCCTTGTTTGGAGACCAGAAATAGCCTGCACGTGGAGCAACCAGTATATAAGGATGGACCTATGGCCAATACACTTTGAAGCTAACGGGCGGAAGACTATGTCCTCCGTCCGGAAAATCCTTTCAGCGTGGCGATGAAAGATGGCAGACTGCGTAAATCAAGACTCCCACATTCTTGATAGAGTCTGTCATAAGCTTCCCGTCTGTAATACAGCGTAAGCCGATATTAAACAAAGCTAAGTTATTCTTAAACTTCTCATGTAATTTTGTGACTGCCATATTGCATGCTGGGGTGGGGGGGGGGGTAACACCTTTTTAATTTATAATTATTTAAATTCAGGTTAATTAAAACACCGCAATTGAAAAGAACACATTTCCAGAGAGCTAATGCCTCTTAAGGAAACAAAATTGGCGTAGTCGGCAGGATTGTGGCTACATTAATAACCGTATATTATTTATAATAATCACTAGGATGCGTCACACTAATGTGCTAATCAACATGCAATATGCACCATGATTAGTGACTATAATAACCTTACCTCCAACTTTTTGTATTCATTATCTGAAAAATCTCAGAACACAGTTTACAACACTATCTATCATTAGCAGGCATAATAAATAAGCAAATAATTTAAATTCATTATGAGATAACAGTAATAATGTTAAATATGGTCAATCATTAATTGCATGCGACAAAGATTTTTTTTTTCAAATGATGGTTGATTACACTGATAAGAAAAGAAAAATGAACCCTGTCATCTCTGCCAAGCTGTCTCTCAGCTTTTTGGAACTTGGGACTAAATCCCCAACTCTCTGTAAGTCAGTGTCACTGAATGCATGAGTGAGTCTTGCTAAGACTAGCATCACAGGTGGCTTTTGTCTTGAAACCAAGACATTTGGCTCCATGCTGCCAAGGAGGTCTAAGGCTGCAATTGCAAGATTTTGAAATAACTTTAAAATAGTGGTTCACAAACTCAGTCCTGGGGACCCACTGTGGCTGCAGGTTTTTGGTCTAACCAGATTAATATTATTAATTAATTAGTGATAATAATTGATGTCGTTTAATTAGCTTCTCTTATTTAATAAGCTTCTCTTATTCTGTATTAAGAAAAGCACAGTGGTATCATTTTTATTTTAGAAGACATTTAGAAATCCTTCTATTTTTGCCATAGGTTTAAATGTTTAACTCTTAACACTAGAATTACCAGAGTCTATGAAAAAACTCGTAGATCAAGCCCACCTTAAAACCATTCGCACCTCTCTGCCAGCGTCCTTTGTTCCCTAAATGTGCCGATAAAAACAAGCTGCAAGCAGCCGGCTATTCCATCCCCCCCACCGACTTAGAACGTGCAGGAGCATCTCCCAGCTCATGCCTTGATTGATTATCTGGGAATGAGGTGGAGTTTTAGAGTGGAAATTATAGATCGTTATTTGGAACACACGCATTTCATGTGTGTTCCATTTCTACAGTAATCTGTGTAAACACATTGTTAAAACAAAAACTTTTTCATATTTTAGTAATAAATGTTACAAAATGTAGGCATAAACTATAGAATGTGTGAAGCAGCATGAAGTCCATACATCAAATAAACACCAAGTGTTTGTGTGTATTGTATAATATTAACAAAAAGAGCAGCTTACTACTGAAAACAGCAAATATAGGAGTGAGTGGGGATCTAACCGGGGACTCTTGATCACACTTGGTTTGCGTCTGTACTTGCGCTGTTTCTTAGAGTCAGATCGGGGAAGGGGGGGATGTTAGAGCGTGTGAGCTTATTCAGTGCTGCAGGATCAACGCACATGTTGATCTTTTTTTTTCTTTCAGCAATAGCGCCAGCATAAATCCAAACCCGATCTGATGCTGTTCGTTTTCAAATAATATTGCATTAGTGCGATGATGTTTTCACATATATTGTCTCTTTCTTTCAGGTATGTAATAGGAACCACAGCATAGAGAGAAGTGTGTACATTGTAACAGGTACAGTGGCACGGTGGCGCAGTGGTAGCGCTGCTGCCTTACAGTAAGGAGACCTGGGTTCGCATCCCGGGTCCTCCCTGCTTGGAGTTTGCATGCTCTCACCGTGTCTGTCTGGGTTTCCTCTGGGTACTCCGGTTTCCTCCCACAGTCCAAAGACATGCAGGTTAGGTGCATTGGCGATTCTAAATTGTCCGTGGTGTGTGGGTGTGTGTGGGTGTGTGCGCCCTGCGGTGGGCTGGCACCTTGCCCGGGGTTTGTTTCCTGCCTTGTGCCCTGTGTTGGCAGGGATTGGCTCCTGTATTTAGGATATAGCGGGTTTGTGCTGTAAAAAAACAAAAGTAATGTAACAAATTGTACCTCATATGTTGCAAGTTGCTGGAATAAAGGCATAAGTCAAATAGATAAATATGTATTATACACATAGGAACTATTCATTTATTTTCAGTTAAGTCATCTGCAGCAAACCTTTATAAATGAGGGTTTCTCCTTTTTAGATAGTGCAAACTGTTTCTTCTTCATTGAGGTTTTCTCTTGGAGAGCTTTTTTCATTTCATTGAAAATTAAAGCAGCAGCTGCCAAAATATGTAGCTTTCTTATTAATTTTTCAACATTGTGTAAAATAACTTTATAAAGTAACATAAAAGGTTTAAATACTGGTTATCCTTTTACACTAAAATATTACTAAAGAGATACAAAAAAAGTAAAATGCACATGTTCTTTTTCTTTAAGGAGATTAAATATTACTGAAGAAAGGAAAAAAAACTAAAACAGCCAAATGGGGCTATGCATACAAACTTAAAAGGTTTAAATAAAACAGAAATATATACCTTTATTTTTACTTCCTTAACTTGTGGAGGGTGTATACTGTAGCAAAGCCCTAAGTTTTTTCGTGAAAGCCCATTTCAGTCAATAAGTCTTAAAAACAGGTGTAAAGATATTGACAATAAGCTACGCAAACCCACTAAGACATGGAATCGTTTAAATCAAGGCGCGAGTCGAAAAACACCATCCTATACTATTAGTTAACGATTAACACATTTCTATAAGTATTGTAAGCATACAATACAACTGATAATATGTTGCGCTTATTTATCTGGTATACCAACGTGGTTTGTGCCCTTCAGAATGAAAACAGTTTCCATTTACCTTTTTAATAAAAGGCGAGCTTTTAAGCCTGAGAAATCACCCCGTAAATGCACACGTTTAATTGCACATGTGTTAATATGTATGCTTACACAGTATTAAAAGACACTCAACAATTAACGTCATTTACCTTCGTTCCCGCGTTTGAGTCGTGCTGTAAATCTCTTCCTTGTTTTCAGTTCACGTGATTACGTAGGAGGCGTGATGACGCGATACGTGACTCCGCCTCCTCCATTAGAGTATATGGACAAAAAAGAGGTTCCAGTTATGACCATTATGCATAGAATTTCGAAATGAAACCTGCCTAACTTTTGTAAGTAAGCTGTAAGGAATGAGCCTGCCAAATTTCAGCCTTCCACCTACACGGGAAGTTGGAGAATTAGTGATGAGTGAGTGAGTGAGTCAGTCAGTCAGTGAGGGCTTTGCCTTTTATTAATATAGATGCCTACATTTTGTCAATTACTACTAAAATATGAAAAACATTTCTGTTTTAAAAATGTGTTTACACAGATTACTGTAGAAACGGAACACACATGAAATGCGTGTGTTCCAAATAACGATCTATTATTTCCACTCTAAAACTCTAGCACTTCAGTCACTCCCAGATAATCAAATAAGGCATGAGCTGGGAAAACTTAGTGAACGTTCTGCAGCGGTGGGGGATGGAATAGCCGGCTGCTTGCTGCTCATCTTAATCGGCACATTTAGAAGACAAAAGAGAGGTGAGAACGGTTTTAAGGTGGGCCGGATCTACAAGTTTTTTCGTAGACTCTGGTAATTCTAGTGTTAATTGTTATTTGCCTATTATGTTGCCATTTTTCTGTGTACTTTGCACCTTTCATTGAATCCTAACAAAGACAAGTAAAAACAAGCAGAGCTTTCACGTGGGCAAACAACATTTCAATGTCAAATCCACTAATTAGTAAACAATGGATTAAATAACCAGAACACCTGGAAAAGCAGAAAGAAAATCAGAATGAAACTATTGGTAAAAAGTAAACAAACACTACATTATTCCTAAATAACTGCTTAGTACTTTTTAATAAAATTTTTCCAAACTTATTTTTTAAATTTCTACATTGACCCCAAAACACAGAAACTGGGAAATAACCGCTCACTTAATTAGGCTAGGAGTCCAAGTAGAAACAGAAGTTGGTTTGAATAAAAACCTGCAGCCACAGTGATTCCCTGAATGGAGTGTGGGAAACACTGCTTTAAAAAAAGATTAAATAGGGAGTTATTGCACAATATAGTTTAAACATATGTTTAGGTGAGTGGCATAGTAGTTGACACGGCAGCCTCACAGGTCAAGAGTCCTGGGCAGTACTACTGTCTCGTTTACTGTCTAAATGGGTTTCTCCAGGGACTCCTGAAGTGGTGGCTTTAAACTGGGCCAGTATGAACGTGTGTAGGTGTTCCTTGTTGTAGACTACTGTCCCATGGAAAGATGGTTCCTGTTCTGCTGGCAGTGCTGTTGGAATAAACTCTAGCACCTGCAACCTTGAAATGCATGAAGAAGGTTTGACATGGACGGATTGTTAAAGGTTTTATCATTTCACCTAGACCTTCTTTTATGTGTCAGCATGAGCAAACAAAATGTGAATCATGTGCTTTAAAAAGTAGAATTTCAAAATGTAATACTTCCAGCTCAGCATGTTTTTTTCATGTTACTGCTGCAAGCATACATTTTCAGGACAAATAGAGGCATTCAATACTGCAATTAAATATAAATCTTGGCTGGCAATCCATCTTTACCACCTGTACCCGGTTTAACTTTCAGAACACAACCTTCGATTTCCTGGTCTCTGTGCATGATTAAGCTTAAGTCTGTAAATCAATGAGAAAGCAATTATTCTGCAAACAGTTCACAGATGAAGAAACAGAAGATTAGCAGGGTTATACAGCACACAGTAGGAACGATCGTACATTTAATTTTAGGGGCTGCAGTGATGTAAAGAGACTGGCTAAAGAAACAGCAAGACATAACACCTCCAAAGCAGGCAAGCCATTATAACTAAAGAGTATTTTGATAGCTGGAAACTGTGGAGAAAAAGGAAAAACGAAAAAATGAAAAGGTGCTTGAAAACCGGAGGCTGGTGACTGACTCACTGTGCAACTCTGAGCAAGCCACTTACCCTCCTCATTCTCAGCCTTTCACAAGCTCTTTCAAAAACAGCAGTGCATTTCACACCCACATGATCCTCATTTGCAAAGTGCTCTTTATTTTCATCAGGGATCTGGAGGGGCTTTCTAAGTAGTATTATGACTAGAATGTCTGCATTTAAGTTTAGAATGGATCAGATACTGAGGAAACTAGTTAAACTTTCAAAATAAGTTTTAAGCTACATTCATTCAGTTTTATGCCTAATCATTATCAAAAATGATCTTTGCACACAACGACTTTTAAGGATGGGGGATGCTAAACGGGAACAATAGCTCAACAAAACAATAACTGATCAGGCATACTCATTATTACAGACATCGAAAGACACGTGGACGGACAAACAGACAGACAGACAGATCGATCCTTATTTGTCCTAAGAGGATAAGTTAGTTTTTTACAGAAGACCAAGAAATGTTATAACAAACAACAACAACATCTCCCTCAAATACACACAGTGAATTACAATAAAAGAAAAAAACTTCCGACTAGGCTAATGATAAGATAACAGTCACAGTGAAGTATTACAAAAGTGTATTGCTGTTTGTGTAAATGAGTTCCAGTAGTGTTTCTTGACACAGTTCTGCTGAATACTTCATTTGCTGGAACTAATCAGTATTAGTGTATCAGAGAGAGGATTATGCAGCTTTGTTTGTAACGTCAATCATTATGAACATTAAATGATTTCTTTTAAGTAAAATCACTTTTAAAAAATTGCCTGTTTTTTATGGAGCAACAAACTAATTCAAGAGCCACAGTTTAATGACCAGACTCTCAGGGGGGAAAGCACAAAATGAAATTTTCTTTGATAATAAAAATTCAAAAACAACACATATGATGACATATTGTCTTATAGTACTTTTGGGCAAAAATACAGTTTCAGTGGTCCCTTTACTATTAAACATTTCAATCAAAAACACAATAACAATATTCTGTTTGGAAACAAAAGAGTATCAAATAGTGCAAGTTATAATAAAGTTTAAACATGCACAGCTTCTGACTAAAACTCCTCAATAAATTTGCCTTATAAATGACAAACAAGAGAAGACTAGTAAATACAGAGTAAGACAGAAACATTACTAATATTAACGTAATACTTAGCAAAAAAAATTATTACAAAAGGGGAACATTTTAAATGAAACTGTTAAAATGTTACACTAAATTAATCCTTAGTAAAAAAAGCAGTTCATGTTTAATCATTTGCCACTCCATTTATTAAAATATAGGTCTTGTGTCAAGGGTGATAACAGATTCTCATACAGCTTTTTCTGGGAAGTAGAGTAGATTGTATTTTGTTTTTGCCATCATCACATGGAATATCCAAAGATGCTATAATAAAAATAAATAAAAAACTGAAAAAAGTTGTGACTGGATGTGTATGCAACTTTTTCACAATTATATGATATGACAAAAACTGCATCTAATTTAGGCGAGCTGAGCCCATCTATGCAGCATTGTGTACGATAATGTATTATCCAGCTCTTGTGTACCCACATGGTGCTATTGTAGATGCAATAATTAACCTAACATGCATTGGAAGCAGACAGAAAACTGAAGTATCTTGGGAAACTCCACATAGTCAATGAAAGGATGAGCAAACTATGGGATTTCAAAAACAGGAAGCTAGACCAATAGAGACAACAGCACTACCTACTGAACAACCTTGCTGTCAGAAAAGGAGATGAATTATTTGTAAGCATAAAATTTAAAAAAAGTCTTAATTGCACAAAGAGGTTTATATATGAGTAGAAATTAGGGAACAAGCTTAATAGAAACAGGAATGGGTTGGGACATTATTATATAATAGCAGAGATACAATGATAATCAGGATGTCAGTATAGGAACTCCCCAAAAAAAAAAACGGTTGTTAATCTATTAATTTAAATTATTGTCTAATGTCAATTTTGAGGACAAATACAGTGGAACCTCGGTTTGCGAGCATAATTCGTTCCGGAAACGTGCTCGTAGTCCAAAGCACTCGTATATCAAAGTGAATTTCCCCATAAGAAATAATGGAAACTCAGATGATTTGTTCCACAACCCAAAACTATTTATATAAAAATGATTAATACAAAATATAAAGTAAAAATACATAAAACAAATTAACTTGCACTTTACCTTTGAAAAGAATCATGGCTGGTGTGAGTGAGTTTCTAAACTCTTGTGGGATTGCACCCAATGGGACGACACACGGAACAGCGTCCCAAAGCAATCGCAGTCTCTCAGCGCTGTAGCAGTTCTCCGTAAAAGCGAATCCAAAAAGATCGCGGACATGCTATAAGCGCCTGCCATCAATGGGTGATAACAAGGAACAAGGAACATTATAAATGTGCAGGGCCCTGCCTGACTGCTGTGTCTGTGTATAAATAACCACGCTGTTGCTGTTTCAAGCTGAATTAAGCTTGTGTTGCTAAAGTACTGAGACTGAGCTTCGTGTTTTAGGGTGCAAGACGGGGACTCGCACGTCACAGCACACATGCGCGCGCGAGCACACATACACACACACGCGCGCGCACACAGTCACAATGCTAATGCTGTAGTAAACACTATACGCTCGTACGGATGTTGACTATATGAGTGAGGCACGCCGATTTAGACGGAGAATAGGAGACGATTGCCCCCAATCCCGCAGTGAGAGAGAGAGAAGAACCATCAGCTCAGTTGTGATCACATGATGCTCAGCAGACAAACTACTCGTACTGCAAGACCTCCCTCGTTTATCAAGTGAAAATTTATTAAAAATTTTTGCTCGTTTTGCAAAACACTCGTAAACCAAGTTACTCGCAAACCGAGGTTCCACTGTATATGCTTTACAAGATCTTTATAACGTATCTGCTGAGCAGGTTTGCTTTACTTTACGTGGTCTGGGGAGATCATTTGTCAGATTCTCTAAACGGCCACCACATGAAAAAGAGTGATAACCCAACACATGGCTCTAGTCCTTTGCCATTACTCCCAACTTTCATTTTTTCCACCTTAGCTAGCAATTGGTACTAAAACGTGGTATTTGACACTGAGCTTCAAAATATCACAATTTAAGTTACACCAATATACTACAAAAAAGCAAGTTTTCTGCATATGTAATAAAACTTATTTATACCCTCGTGATCTGTACAAGACATAAAAAGTGTATCATTTTGCTTGTTCTCATGCACTGTCAGCAATCACAAAGCATAAAGTGTGACCTCAAAAATACAACATATACAGTGACAAACTGCTCTGTTCAACTACTATTCTACAACGTTAATTTTACCAAGCTCAAAATGCATCTTGCGCAAAGCATCTAAAAGGCCATATATTGAAAGATGAAACACAGGAATAAATCCACAGTTACTACAGGTCAGGTCAGGCTGGACAGCATGCCGCACCCACCCCTCAATGAAACAGCTTAGGGTGCTGGTTTGCAACCCCCCAGGCAGTCCCACCATCCAGAAATGGCCCTCTATGTGCCACAGCCAGGTGTTATGTGGGTGTCCCCTTGGCCTGGTCCAGCCACTCGGGTCCTCAACAATGAGGATCCTGTGAGCTGGATCACCCTCGGGGAATCGCGCCACATGGCCGTAATGCGCTCCATCATAATGCAGGTAATGTGCCTCATTCAGGACTCCATGAGCAACAGCTCATTCGAAACAAAGTCAAACCAGCAGTACTCAAGGATTCTCCGAAAAGAAACAGCACCGAAGGAGTCCAGGCTTTGTCTCAGGTCACTGAATAGTGTTCATGTCTCGCAAACAGTTACTACATAGAATACAAATTCCAGTTTTGTTAGACTGGGGGTAGGAACATCCATATCCATATGTGTTTCAAACAGAAATGGGAGTCAATGTGAAGTAATGGAAATTTATAATGAAACCTAACAACAAAGGCCAGTGCATGAGGGAAGCGAACACTTGAGTTCAAGTTTATTGTCATGTATACATAGTAAAATGAAATACTTATTTGCATGTCTCCTCAGAATAGGAATAGTGAAGAAATATCAACAAAAAGACACACTCGCATAAAAAATAAATAATAAAATAAAAACATAAATAAACACATGAGTGTAGTATGCTTTCAGATGCCTGAGATCTATGATTGGCTCCTTGGTTGTACTTACATGAATGGTAAGATTTTTAGGCCAGAACCAATGTGTCAGTAGGCAAACTTCACCTCTTTAAGCCATCGCATCAATGTTGGTGATCAGCCCTATGACTGCCATAACATCAATAGATTTAAAGACAGAGTTGAGCTTTGTTTGGCCATGTAGCCATATTTGAGCATGGACTACACTATCATGTGGAGGATGTGATGATGCCAGTTTACACATGCTAAGGTATGCAAGTCCAACATTCAATTACAGTGGTTGACACTAAGTACAGTGTTGAGGAGTTTAACGGTCCACTATGATAGTAAGTACAACAGTATTGAATGCTAAGCTGTAATTAATACGCATAACTCTGTTATAGCAGTTTTGATTTTCCATATGCACTTGGAAGGGTGTGGAGTTCAAGTGATGTGGCATCATCTGTGGCTGTGAGGATATAAAGCTAGGTCTATAATATTATATTTAATGTGATCCAGCACCAGTCTCTCAATGGGAATGAGTGCAACTACAGTCTTTAGGCTTCAACTACATGAAGTTCAAGAGATATGGCATCCTCTGTGGACTGATTATGATGGCTACTTAAACCAATCAATAGTGACCCAGGCAGCACCCATATAAAGAGAACCCAACAAGAGGGAGGATATGCACTAGAGCTTCACAGACGACTCTGTTTTGGTGTCAATCAAGTGAAGTAAGGCTTGTGACATGACAATGTGCAAGCTTTCGAGGCAGCTCAGGCCCCTTCTTCAGGCAAGATGTAATCATTACATCTTGCCTGAAGAAGGGGCCAGAGTTGCCTCGAAAGCTTGCATATTGTAATCTTTTTAGTTAGCCAATAAAAGGTGTCATTTTGCTTGGCTTTTCTCTACATTCACAATGGCTAACACGGTACAACACCCTAGTACTACAGACATCCATCCATCCATCCATTTTCCAACCCGCTGAATCCAAACACAGGGTCACGGGGGTCTGCTGGAGCCAATCCCAGCCAACACAGGGTACAAGGCAGGGAACCAATCCTGGGCAGGGTGCCAACCCACCGCAGTACTACAGACATGACAATGTATATTTAGTCACTTTATGTCACAGGCTTGGCACCTGTGTGTAGTTTCTTAAGAGACCGTAAAAGCTTGATTCTCCAGCGGGCATATTTTGAATCAATGGAAAATTTCACCAGAAAGAAGTGTGAAAAATTAGGAAAACAATTTTCATTGCACCTTTGATTTTAATTAATAATCAAGGCAACAGGTTAAAATATAAGAAGGAAAAATTGTTCTTCCAGTCCTGACAGAAAACTGGTATGGTGTCAGAATTTTGTAGGTTTTTTATCACACAGAATACTTATTTTCGAGTGGAGGCAGAAGTACTGAAATCAATAAGGGTCAACAAATCCATTCAGGAGAGGTGTGCTCTACCATAAATTTAACAAGATTTGTGCTAACTGCCAATAGTGACTAATGATGTCAGAGGAAAGTGAGACATTCCCTTGATCTGGCAGTAAAACAAAGATTAGATCTTTAACAAGACAGGTGAAGGCAGAATAAAACAATAAAGAGAGCAAGAGTGGTCACTTAACTACCAAAAGCAACTAAGCATTAAATACAAATGTGAAGCAGGAATTACTGTTTGGTCTGCACTATGTAGTTCACAGTATGACATAACTCTTAACACTATTGCTTTCACAAGAAGAATAATTATTTGCCAGGTTTAGTACTCTTTCAAAAAAATCAAGATTAGCAGTTTAAGAGATGCTGAAGGCGATTTAAGCAGTAGAAAGACTGAGAGTGTAAGGATTTAGCAAAAAAAAAAAAAAACAAGAAACATTTATTTTAAAAGAAAATTCTACTCTTAACCATGGTATGACCCAAGCCTACCTCCTCTTGTATATTTCATTGTACAATTAAACTTGTTGGACCTTCCTAAAGTTTTTAATTTATTTACACAACGTTTTAAAAATAATAATATAGACATGGCCACATCAATTCTGAACCATATCTTTAATACCACATTAAAAATTATGTACAATGCTTCAATGCACAGTACATATTACATAATGTAAATGTAGGTGAGCTTAAACTGAATTGAAAATAATGATAAGATTTTTTTTCTCTGCACCTTGAAATGCGGAGACATGCATTACAATTGCAATAAATTATCAATATTTTCTTAAGCTGCTTCAATCCCATTCAGATATTTATTTATTATTCTGCAATGGCTAACTGATGTATTTATGCATTTTATACATATATTTTAATAACAATAATATGTATATTATTAAAAATACACAATAATATTATTTAATATCATAATTATACTGCACTTCTCACCAGGATAAAGAAGTGCACTTAGAGGTATGGATGTTACTTTTTATTTTAAATAGCCGTGGTTTGTCTTATACAGTTTAAGCACAATACATAATATAGTGGGCAGCACAGTGGCACGGTGGCGCAGTGGTAGCGCTGCTGCCTTACAATAAGGAGACCTGGGTTCGCATCCCGGGTCCTCCCTGCTTGGAGTTTGCATGCTCTCCCCGTGTCTGTGTGGGTTTCTTCTGGGTGCTCCAGTTTCCTCCCACAGTCCAAAGACATGCAGGTTAGGTGCATTGGCGATCCTAAATTGTCCTTAGTGTGTGCTTGGTGTGTGTTTGTGTGTGCCCTGTGGTGGGCCTGCGCCCTGCTCGGGATTTGTTCCTGCCTTGCGCCCTGTGTTGGCTGGGATTGGCTCCAGGAGACCCCCGTGACCTTGTGTTAGGGTATATATGACAATGACTGACTGACTGACATAATATAGTGAAATAAACAAAGAACTTGGCCAAATGTAATAGGGTTACCGGGTCATAACTGTCATGCTTAAACAGAAAAACAAAATTCACACCTCTCCACACCACCATGATTAGTGAGTATAACATCTTTTGCCTTCCTCACCTAAAAAATCTCAGACGAAAACTTCCACAACCCCATCTACCATTAGCAGGTATATTAAGTTTCATTCCAATGATATATTTTAAAATCATAAGGAGAAATTCAGGCTGATACAGAGTTAGTGGTGGGGATTTAAACTACAATTGTAATGCTACATATCAGGTAATTTAGAAGTTGCCAGGACATTTTGTCCTTCTACAAGGAGAATAGATGCCAGTCCCATTACAGGTTTCATTGAAAGAGAGAAAACCATGTTATCACATTTCTATATTTCTAGAAAGGCCAAAGCTGTCAGTGAACCAGAGCCCAGTGGACTTTTTCATTCAGAGATGTTACATCCAGAGTAGATAGACAGGTTTTTTTTTATTGATCCCAAGAGGAAGTTTCAGTAGTCAGATATGCACAAAACTATGTTCAAATCTAAACCATTAAAGCTCAGAGGGCACAAGAGCAAAGCAAAATAAATAAATAACAAAGAGAGAGAAGATTGCAGGGCTTAGCCCAGAAGTTCCACCAGAGTGGAGTTAAAGGGCCATGCACTTCAGAGGAATCATGGGTTTAGGGTCAGGAAGACGGCTTCAATGAAGGCTCAGTAAGAGAAATAGAAGAAAAGGGGTCATATGGTATACGAAATTAATACAATCAATATGCTGAGCTCATTTTAAAGTAACTGCTTGCATACACTAAACTAGTTCCCCTTCTAATTTTAAACACTCATATATTGTCACATCTTAAATTCTCTTTAGTACACCTAAAAAATCATTTGATTCCTTCTATCTTCTCTCAAAGCTGGAACCTTGCAGTTTACTAGTTTTCCTCTGAATGTACCCTGTATGTTCATTTTGTAATATGCATACAATATTCAACATCGCACTCCACAGGTGTGTTATTCAGCCTTAGACTAGCCTCCCTTGACTTGTAATTAACACAGCACACTTTGTAACAAGGGATTCTATTAGCCTTTTTAGCCAGTGTAGTACACTGTCTGGTGGTCTCTCTCCTAAAATGTGTGTTTAAGTTCTAGACACTATCCACATTGTGTGTAAATATGCCCAATACTTTACTTCATATGTATAAAACTTTGTTTACCTATGCCACATATCTGCCCAATTCTATACTGGAGTCAATGATTTTGCTGACTCTAGGCTATTGTACATAGTTTAGTGTCATCTGCAAAATTAGCCAGCTTACCAGTTAGAGACCGTATTGCTAACTAAACAGCAAGAGCTGCAGATGCCATTCCTGAAGGACACTGCTGTTAACATCATTTAATTAAGAAAAAAACCCTTGCACCATAACACCTTGCTTTCTTTACGCTAATTTTGCCAACATAGCACACTATGCTTTTAATTTCCACTTATTTACATTTAATCATTAGTCTATTATGTGGTGCATTTTGAAAATCTTTTTGAAAAAATAAAATATCATACTGTATGTGTCACAATGATTATACGCTTTTCTTACTTTACCTTTGAATTCTTGCATGTTAGTGAAAAAAGATCTTCCTTAACTAAACCCACTTTTAATGTTCTATAATACAACTATAAACATATATGTTACACAAACATTGCCTTCCATCATATTTTCTTTTAATTTATCTGTAAAACACATTAAGATAACTGGCCTATTAATTTTAGAACTAGACATATCTCCCTTTTTTTACATAATGGGATAAAATTTGCAAATGACTTCTTTGGTTTCAGCCTCTTTTATCCTAGTAGCACTTTTTTCACTGCAGTCTTCAAATCATCTAGCGATTTCCTTAATATCATTTTGTAGCTACTGGGAGGTTTCCTACTTTCTTACAAGGGGAAAAGTTCACAAAAATAAGAGCAAAAATTATAACTGCTCTTGCCCTTTTCTTTATATTTTATATTCCACTAACTGTTCCTAAAGCAATTTGCCTGATCCTTGACTGTTCTCTTATTGCTAAAATACTGGATGAATCTCTTTGGGCAGGCATTTCCATTTTCGGCAGCATTCAGTCTTTTGGCACTACTACTATGACTTTAAACTTTTGTTCTCTTTCTTGTAAGTCTACAATCACCACTGGAGTTACTTGTCTTATACATGTTATTGAACTTTTCTATGTCAATTTCTTTCTCAACCTTACTCATCCATTGAAGGGTTTGTTCAAATTTTCTCTTGGTTCTAAACTGCGGAGTAAACTATGCAATGGCCAATACATTTAAAAGTATTCTACAAGTTTGTTTTTTGAAGGTTGCTCCATCTGCTCAAATATGAAACAAATCTACAAGTTTGCTTTTGTACATATGCTCCTTCAATAACTTCTATACTCTAAAACCAGTCTTAATTATTACAGATAAGCTTATCATCTCAGTGTTCGTGACATGTACCATTACAGTTTGTCACTGTTTACATTAAAAAAACCT
The DNA here is from genome assembly GCF_900747795.2 of Erpetoichthys calabaricus. Taxonomy (NCBI): domain Eukaryota; kingdom Metazoa; phylum Chordata; class Cladistia; order Polypteriformes; family Polypteridae; genus Erpetoichthys; species Erpetoichthys calabaricus. The sequence goes on from NC_041406.2 coordinate 72,698,791, forward strand.
CTGTGTCTATGCATCACTATTTAATGAATTTTTCCTTTATTAGAGCAATCCCATCTAAACTTTGGAAAATTGTTATAGAAATCATGTTATCTTTACTGGTGGTGGCAGGACTAGGTAAATAATATGGCAAACTGGCCAACTGCCTAGGGGTATCAGGACCAGGAGGGGCACCTGCACCCCAAAGCCTAAACACGAAACACCAGCTTCACTCTTCACAGTCAGCTCAACGGCTGTTTCTGCTCACCTCAATTGTGGGATCAGAAAAAATGTAACTAACTAAAACAAGAGCCCTCTCCAAAAAAAATAAAATAAAATAAGCACCCATTGTTTTATGTAAATGGTGTGGTGGCAGCTCAGCTGTTTGTAATTTGGTGTCCTGTCTCCTGTGGTGCTTTTTCTGGTTTAAAACACCATTAAAATGTTTCCTAATAAACTGAAAGCACACTCTTTTTTTATCCTATTCTTGTGAAATTCTCCCCAAGTAAACACACGATCCTTTATAGCCTGCCCCTTCTGTAATAATGATTACAAAAAACTATCCTTAGGTCAATCTATGACTAGACTAAGTCATATGACTCAGGCGCCGCCGCGAGTGGCAGCCTTTCCAGCAGCTCCATGTACGACTTTACCTTTCTACCTTTTTATCTATTTAACTGATCACTCCTACCACTTTCTTTTATGTGGACTAGTTCCCTGGACACTTTTTACTACTTTTTACTACTTCGAGATGGATTTTTACACGCTGAGACTCGTCTATTCAGGTAGTCAACTTCCAAGCACTGAGAACAAATGCCTGCGCCAGTGTAGTTCCCTATTTACCTGACGAGGTAAGAAGGTGGTATTGTGGAAGCAGAGCTGGCGCTAAGCTAAAGGCGAGGCGGCTTGCGAGAAAGTGGCGTTACAAACATTCGGTGTCTTCTGTGATCCTGGGAAATGTGAACTCAATATCAAATAAGATCGATGAATTGGCTGCGCTGGTGAAAAATGTCAGGACCTACAGAGAATGTAGTTTGTTCTGCTTTTGTAAAACATGGCTAACAACTAGCATCCCAGATGCTAACGTGGAGCTACCCGGGTTTAGCACAGTTAGAGCGGACAGAGACGCAAATACCTTCGGAAAGTGGAAAGGAGGAGGGCTTGCTCTCTATGTAAATACAAGGTGGTGCAACGCTGGACATGTAAACGTAAAAATCTCCACTTGCTGCAAGGACATCGAACTGTTGACCGTAAGTTTGCGTCCCTATTACTTGCCCAGAGAGTTTGGATACGTCATTGTTGTCATTGTATACATCCCTCCTCGGGCGGACATGGAGATAGTGGGCGACATCATCCATTCTGATGTTGCTAAACTGCAAACGCAGCACCCCAAGGCGCTTGTGCTAATCACTGGAGACTTTAACCACATTACCTGGCTTCTCCCAGTATGTGGACTGTAACACCCGGGGAAACAGGACTATTGACCTACTGTATGCAAACATTAAAGACGCATACAGTGCCACCCCGCTGCCTGCGCTTGAGAAAGTAGATCATAACCTGGTTCTGCTTCAGCCTCACTACAAACTAAGGGTGAGGAAGCTACCTACAACCACATGCTCATTCAGGAAGTGGTCCCCTGAGGCAGAACAGGCTCTGAGAGACTGCTTTGGAACTACAGACTGGGATATCCTGCAGGGATCATATAGTGAGAACATTGAGGAGGTTGTTGACTGCACTACTGACTACATCAGCTTTTGTATGGACATTGTAGTTCCAGTACGAACAGTACACTGCTATGCTAACAACAAGCCATGGATTACCAGTGACATCAAGGGCCTTTTGAAACAGAAGAAAAGGGTTTTTAAAGGTGGTGATCAGCATGAGCTCAAGCGCATGCAGAAGGAACTCCGAGTCCAACTCAGGGCGACGAAGGAGCACTACAGGAGAAAGCTGGAGCAGAAGTTGCAGAATAACAGCATAAAGGAAGCGTGGGATGGGATGAAGATCATCACTGGCTGCAGCTCAAAGCGGGGTGCCACCATCGAGAGAGACGTGGAGAGAGCATACCAGATGAACAACTTTTTTAACAGGTTTGACCACCCTAACCCACTCTCACCTCGGAGTACTGCACCCTCCACCCATCCTTCTGCTGACACCAGCATAGGAGAGAGTTTCCCCCCACCCATAATTACAGCAGCCCACGTAAGCAGAGAGCTGAGGAGACTTCGTGCCAGCAAAGCAGTGGGTCCAGATGGAGTATTACCACGACTGCTGAAGGCCTGTGCGTTATAGCTGGGGAGTCCTCTAGAGCGCATCTTCAAACTGAGCCTGGAACAGGGGAGAGTCCCAAGGCTTTGGAAAACATCTTGCATCACCCCAGTCCCAAAGGTATCACGTCCTAGTGAGCTGAATGACTTCCGGCCTGTTGCTCTGATGTCACATGTGATGAAGACCATGGAATAGCTGCTGCTTCACCACCTGAGGCCACAGATCCACCAGGCCCTCAACCCTCTGCAGTTCGCATACCAGGAGAAGGTGGGAGCGGAGGATGCCATCACCTACATGCTACACCAATCCCTCTCTCACTTGGACAGAGGCAGTGGTGCTGTAAGAATTATGTTTCTGGACTTCTCTAGCACCTTCAACACCATCCAACCTCTGCTCCTTAGGGACAAGCTGACAGAGATGGGAGTAGATTCATACCTCCTGGCATGGGTCGTGGACTATCTTACAGACAGACCTCAGTATGTGAGTTTCGGGAACTGCAGGTCTGACATTGTGGTCAACAACACAGGAGCGCCGCAGGGGACTGTACTTTCTCCGGTCCTGTTCAGCCTATATACATCAGACTTCCAATACAAGTCGGAGTCCTGACACGTGCAAAAGTTCACTGACGACACTGCTATTGTGGGCTGCATCAGGAGTGTGCAGGAGGAGGAGTATAGGGACCTAATCAAGGACTTTGTTAAATGGTGCGACTCAAACCACCTATACCTGAACACCAGCAAAACCAAAGAGCTGGTGGTGGATTTTAGGAGACCCAGGCCCCTCCTGGACAACGTGATCATCAGAGGTGACTGTGTGCAGAGGGTGCAGACCTATAAATACCTGGGAGTGCAGCTGGATGATAAATTGGACTGGACTGCCAATATTGATGCTCTGTGCAAGAGCGGACAGCCGACTATACTTCCTTAGAAGGCTGGAGTCCTTCAACATCTGCAATAAGATGCTGCAGATAGATAGATAGATAGATAGATAGATAGATAGATAGATAGATAGATAGATAGATAGATAGATAGATAGATAGATAGATAGATAGATAGATAGATAGATAGATAGATACTTTATTAATCCCAATGGGAAATTCACATTCTTCAGCAGCAGCATACTGATACAATAAATAATATTAAATTAAAGAATGATAATAATGCAGGTGAAAAACAGACAATAACTATGTATAATGTTAAATGTTAACGTTTACCCCCCCGGATGGAATTAAAGAGTCGCATAGTTTGGGGGAGGAACGATCTCCTCAATCTGTCGGTGGAGCAGGACAGTGACAGCAGTCTGTCGCTGAAGCTGCTCTTCTGTCTGGAAATGATACTATTAAGTGGATGCAGTGGATTCTCCATAATTGATAGGAGCCTGCTGAGCGCCCTTCGCTTTGCCACAGATGTTAAACTGTCCAGCTCCATGCCAACAATAGAGCTTGCCTTCCTCTGATAGATGTTCTATCAGACGGTTGTGGCGAGCGCCCTCTTCTACGCGGTGGTGTGCTGGGGAGGCAGCATAAAGAAGAAGGATGCCTCACACCTGGACAAACTGGTGAGGAAGGCAGGCTCTATTGTAGGCATGGAGCTGGACAGTTTGACATCTGTGGCAGAGTGTCGGGCACGGAGCAGGCTCCTGTCAATCATGGAAAATCCACTGCATCCACTAAACAGTGTCATCTCCAGACAGAGGAGCAGCTTCAGCGATAAGACTGCTGTCAATGTCCTGCTCCACTGACAGACTGAGGAGATCATTCCTCCCCCACACTATGTGAATCTTCAGTTCCACCTGGGGGGGTAAACATTAACATTATACAAAGTTATTGTCTGTTTTACCTGCATTTTTATCACTCTTTAATTTAATATTGTTTCTTTATCAGTATGCTGCTGCTGGAGTATGTGAATTTCCCCTTGGGATTAATAAAGTATATATCTATCTAAGTACAGTAACCATTTATTAATTCATTCAATGGTTATCATTTAGGAAATATGGATGTGGTGAAGTAAGCCACGGTGTTGGCATATCTCACAGTAATCACAGCTTGACTGAGCCGTCTCCTAACTATAAAGAATTCATCATTTGTTACTCATGAAGATGTAACAATTTTGTTTAGGAACCTGTTTAAGTATACTGTAGAGGGTATTTTTAATAATTAAACAAACACGGTTGGAGGATTGGTTTTATTCTTATTGTTTCTAGTTGTTGTCTGGTTCTCTTTGTTCTGTGTACTTCTTTATTTGTATTTTTATGAAGATTTGATTTTGAAACAATATTCAATGGACACCAATTTCATTATCAAGCAAATGTTTTATGTGTTCTCCAAACATTTAATGTCCTTTTCAAGGAAAAATGTTGATTTTTATTGTGTAGCCAACAACTATGACAACAATAGCTTAAACAAAAAAAGTTATTTTCTCCTAGCTGAGTGGGTCACCTAAAAAAAAATAAAAATAAATAATAAATAAAAATGTAGCCACATTACAAACTGTGCCTGAAATTGAATTGCTAGAATATTCCAAACCATCATAACATAGCATTAGTAGGAAAGAAACTAATATTAACTTGGCCAGGTCTGAAGGGGACACTAATGTTATTGCAGTCTGGAATGGGAACTGTTAGTGAATCCAATGATGATGATGATGATGGAGCCCAGACCCTGCTGGCTGACCTTCAGCAGAAACATTCCAGCTATTCTGTAGACCCTGCATTATGGGGACCAGATACAGAGCAAATATGGGAAGTGGCCAATTAGTAAGGGTCTTTATTTTAGACAGAAGCTATTTTGACCTTTTCCTATTTTACTATTAGCTTGTTTAGCACTTTTCTCAGATTTACAGATTATCCTGCTTTTGAACAGATAACTAAAAGATACTGTGATGTGCGTCTCTCTGTTGATTTGTTGTAATTTGGACTGTAATTATTATTTTTTATTTAATGTCCCTATTTCTTTTTGTGCAAATTATTCACATTTTACAATCTGGGTTTAGTACATATATTTATAAGAGACATGCCTAGGACTTGCTTTGATTGTTGCTTCTTTTTATTTTTGAGAATAAAGAACTGGATAAAGCTACTTCAAGAATTTTTTTTAAAAAAGCAAAAGATAGCAATTTAGAAGAAAGTAAACATTTGCTGTGGTCTGCCCATTTTCTAAATGTTGTGTATGCTGGAAACAACAGCAAAATTTTAATAGCAACTCACTCCTGTGGGCCTTCATTTAGAATTTGAGAAAATGGATAAAGGTCCCAGATGTCTGTCTTTTGAAAGTTTGTTTGTCATTTTGAAACTGGCTTATTAGATTATTTTTGGTATATAGTATAATGCCATTTGATTTGTGTGTGTTTATGGTGGTTCCAAAGGTGCTGATGCCCAAGGGCTCCATAAAGTTTTAATCCCACTCTTGGGGTGATTGTAAAAAAAAAACATTTTAGTAAAAAATCTCACAGATAAAAGTAAACAAATGCACCCATGTTCAAAGGGAAAATAAATGGGCTATCAGAGACTAAAAATAGTCAAAAACAGAGAAGACACACAAAAAGAAATTGTGTAAAAATGATTTTTCTCCTGCTTGGAGATGGATTTTTCTTTAATCAGAAACAAATTGCAAACATTAACTAAGCATGTGGCTCAGCCTTAAAAAACAAGACTACAACATCACACCACTGCAAAATTATACGCAGGCATGCAGAACAAGCCCCTTAATGATACACGGTGTCATAGCAAATAATTCTAAAATGGAGGTGCTTGATGATATCACCAAAATGCAACAAAATGATAGTGAAAAACAAATACAGAACAAAAAGAAAAAGAAATAAGAAAGAACAAAATGACAGGATTACAATGTAAGTGTGACAAGTAAGCAGGGACCTACTATACTAATATACAGCATACACGCACATGACATATGCTACATAGTGTAGAATTCTATATATATATTTCTAAAAGTACATAGCAAAACTTATGTTTCAAAGAATTGATTTAATGCTGTAGGTTTATTAAGCTGGGAGTCTTTTATCTGAGATAAAATTTCAGATCTAGGATTTAGGTATTAGTGAGTTCAAAGACAGAACCCTTCAGGCAGCTAATTTTAAGGTGACATGAGTGATATCTGCAGTTTTGTTAATTTTCACAGAAATCCCATTTTAAAAAACATAGGTCAGTCTAATCTATATCATGCTCTAAGATGTAAAAACACTATGATAGAATATTTTCAGAAATATATAAAGTAATAAAGCCACAGTTTACATTTAATAAATTACATTTTGTTAATTCAGGTCTGTTCTAAAAGTTCAATGGCATAAATCTGCTTAACTGTAGAAAAAGCACATTTTTTTTATCTGATTTATATATACTTAGAAGCTTAAAGTGCTTACTCTTTAACTGGACCTCCTCTATGGTTAGAAGAGCTTATCGTTTAGCCCAAACAGAACATTTCATTCTTGAATCTCTTGAGAAGATACTTTATTGTACTTTTTTGACATCAACCTTTTTATCACACAGAAGAGCATTGTGTGCAGTGAAATGCTTTATGTGGCACATCTATAAAAATGAGAACACTTTGCTGCTCTTTTTAGTTTTACAGATATATACTGTATATATATATATATATATATATATATATATATATATATATATATATATATATATATATATATATATATGTGAGAAAATGCACATTTTCCATCCATAATAATGATATTGCTAATGGTAATACGTTCTACATAAGAAACCTGTCATTTATTTTCTTACATGGATTTGATACAATAATCAGTGACTCCGCTAAGGTTCTTATATCTTTGGTCCTAGTCACCTTTACAAGAAAAAGTTACATTTGATAAATAACAGCATTCATGCCAAAGATGGAATAATGATGAGGTGCATTGTTGATGAACAGAGGGTAAACTGTGCTGACTGAGCTGTGGGGTGTCGAAATTGTTTGCTGAAAAGTTAGAAACTTTGGAAAGTTTTGTTTCATCATTTCCTCCAAAAACTTCAGTGTTGCTACATTTTCCTATTTGTGAGAAAGCCTTAGGAATAGCATGTTTGTGGGAGGTGGTGAGATCAGTGCCTTCTTAATGTTCATCTCACATTAGATGAAAGTGAACAGTGCATTTGGGCAGAGCAGGGCTACAGGCTTTCACAAAGTGAAACTATAAGGTTAAGGAATCATCTGAACTTTGCCTTTGGTTCATTCTTTTATGTCCTGCCTACTGCTAACAACACAGATAGTTCAACCTACAATTCACTACTGCTAAGCAACTTTTTTAGGAATCTGAAAAAAATAAGTCTCTTCTCTTATACCTGCACTAATTTTAATGGAGTCACTTTACAATGCATATTGAAAAGTCTTTAGTTAAAACATCCTGGCTAATGAGTGGGTCCAAGCCCCACTTCACACAGCACATTTAGGACAAGAAATTTTTCAGGAAAACACATTATCTCAGAACCATCCTTCAAACCCATCCATCCATCCATTATCCAACCCTCTATATCCTAACTACAGGGTCACAGGGGTCTGCTGGAGCCAATCCCAGCCAACACAGGGCGCAAGGCAGGTAACAAATCCCGGGCAGGGTGCCAGCCCATGTCAGGGCATCCTTCAAACCCCATTTCCAAAAATGTTGAGCAGCTTAAATCTTTTATATAGCAAGAATGGGCAGAACTTTCACTTGAAGAACTGAAACAGTTACTTTCTTCAGTTCCCAAACAATTAAGAAGTTTAATTAAAAGAAAAGGGGATGTGACCAGGTGGTAAACTTGCCTCTGTCCTGTAGAAAAGAATATTCTTAAAGTTGATGATTTGCATATATTCAAAGAGAATCATAAGCATATATGAAAATAAGTATTATATCTAATGTATGCTAGTATAGTAAGGGTGAAACTATAAAAAGCCCTCACCTGCATATTATATTATTTTTCTCTTTGCATCTGTAAACCACCAATATTTTGCTACTAAGCTTAAAAAGTTTAGTCAAAGACACTGTGTACTTTGGGAAGTCTAAACAGGCTATTGGTTTAAGAAATGCAGTTACTGAGGCCTTAACCATGACACAATAAACAGGCCGTTTGCTTCCACTTGTAGCAGCTGGACTTCTGCCTCCCTGTCTGCCTGCCTGGACAGGTGATGACAAGTCAAGGAAAATGTAGTTTATAAGAAACAGCTTAATTGTTTTAGGGCCGCAGCTGCCCAGACCTCTAGTCCAGTATCTTATGTGTGGGTTTGCCTGATTCCAACTTACTGGTGGGATTTGATTGATAAATTGGTTTCGGACAACTGCACAGGATAAGGAGCAGTGTGGGAAAGTTTCAATCAGATGCCAAACATAGGGTAAGCTGATGGATACTAGGTAATGTTAAAGACCAGCCAAGTGGGCATGATGAGCAGGACAAAGCACTATTCTCATTAAGTTGAAGGTATTGGTGGAACTAATTAGAGGCCGGTCTAAAGCTATAGGATGTTTGGGAGTCAGATGAGGATGAGTAATGAGTTCTACGATAACAATTGTAATAAAAATATGGTTTGCCCATTTTTGGGAGCTCATTTCAATTGATTTGGGTCCATGTATGTATCATGCAATAAAGCTTGACTCTGCTGCCTTCCCGAGATTCTGTGTGCCTTCTTTCAGCAGCATGTTTCTGCCACAACATTCCCAACTTTTTTTGGAGTGTGTTTCAGGCATCAATTATTAAATTTGTTTATGTTTAACAAATAGAATTAAGTTTGTTGGTGAAAAAATTTAAAATATTTTCTTTGTCCTTTTCCCTGTTAAATAAAGGTTAAAGTGAATCACCAAATTACAGATTTTAGTTTTAATTGCATTTTTAGGAAGTGTCACATGGGGTTTGTATTATATAGCAAGGAATATCATAGTGAGTTATGCTTATAAACTTGTAAGCAATATGTGCTCACAGCCATTAAACAGTTAACTCACATAAATATATCTGTCCGACCTGTGACTAAGACACCATTATGTAAACAACTGTAATACCGAAAAGTTAGCAACACCAATTCAATGTTATTAACCATTCATTAATTCAATTTTCCAGTTAAAACTTTTATAATATAGTACAGTCAGAAATTCACTGAAATTTACTGCCGATGCTTATCTCTAATGCTTTGTTTAGCTGTGTGTGTAGCAACATATACTGTCACTGCATTTTTGATATTTCTGCACCAAAGAATTGAGAAAACACACAGCTGCAGCACTAAAGCACATCTACAGGCCTGTAAAAAACGAGTGCACCTCTAGAGCAGTGGTTCTCAAACTGAGACGACCGTAGGGGGTCCACAGAAAGGGTGAAAATTGCTTACAATTAATAACTTCTTCGCTAAACGCCATTTTATCCAATCGGATAATGCGAATAATAATCAACTCGCCCCTCACTACTGTTTATATTCTATATATAGTATATATATATATATATGTCTATTACGAACTATTCTATGATGACGTCATTATAGACGCAGCCTGTAATCGTGCACAGTTTATGATTAATTATTAAGTTATACAGTGGTAATTCTTGCTTGTTAAATTGTTTTTCGCACGCCCAACTAACGTATGGATAAATATTTGATGCGTAAGCGGATAGCTGAAGAAGAGCACGGGGGTAATGGAAATAGTGGTGATGAACTGAGACATGATGCCGAAAGAGGGTCCGCACCGCGTAAGGCAAAATTACGTAAATATGATCCTGAATATTTACAATTTGGATTTATAACGTACAAAGACAACAGTCATCAGCCACAATGTGTCATTTGTTTAAACGTGTTATCGAACGAAAGTTTGAAACCTGCTAAACTGAAGCGCCATCTTGTAACAAAGCATAATGAACTAAAAGACAAACCCATTGATTTCTTCAAACGTCGAGCAGAAGTGTATGCAAATCAGCAAAAAATTATTAGCACTGCGACAACAGTGAATGAAAAAGCTCTTAAGGCTTCGTATATTATGGCAATGCGAATAGCTAAGAGCAAAAAAAGCACACACGGTTGCGGAGAGTTTGATTATGCCAGTGGCTTTAGAAATATGCGAGATAATGTTAGGAAAAGAAAGCAGCCGAAAATTACTGTCTATACCAGTATCAAAGGATACCATCAGAAGGCGAATTTGCGACATCTCCAATGACATCCAAGTACAATAGGTTGAGCGCCTACAAAGCAGTACATTTGCCATACAGTTGGACGAAAGTACCGATATTGCAGGCCAAGCGCAGTTACTGGTCTACGTTAGATATTGCTTTGACAATGATGTGGTCGAGGACCTTCTGTTCTGCAAACCTGTGCCACTTAGAACGACAGGTGAAGATATATTTGCAATGCTAAATGATTTCTTCATTGCTAACAAGCTTAAGTGGTCCAGCTGTATTGGAATTTGTACGGACGGAGCTGCAGCAATGACAGGTCATAAAAGTGGGGTTGTTGCACGCGTACAAACTGTTTCTCCGAGTATTATTTCCACACATTGCATGATTCATCGCAAAGCTCTTGCTAGTAAAAATTTAAACGAATCCTTCGGTGAAGTGCTAAATACATGCATTAAACTAGTTAATTGGATAAAGTGCAGACCGTTGAATGGACGACTGTTTGCTGCACTGTGCGAAGAAAGCAGCTCAGATCATCGACATCTGCTGCTACACACAGAGTTTCGCTTGTTGTCACGCGGAAAGGTACTTCAACGCGTCTTCGAGCTTCACAGTGAACTGGCATCATTTTTGATGGATAAAAACTCAGAGCTGGTGAAGTTTGTTTCAGATAATGTATGGCTTGCAAAATTGGCTTACCTGGCTGATATCTTTTGTCAACTTAATGCACTTAACACATCACTGCAAGGCAGAGATTCAAGCGTGTTGAAAACAACAGACAAGATAACTGCCTTCAAGAAAAAGTTGAGAATATGGAAGACACGAGTACAAAATAAAAGCTGTGATATGTTTGAACTGTTAACTGAATTTCTGAATGAAAACAATATGGCCATTGATAACTTGGCAACAGATATCTTTGTCCATTTGTCGGCGATGGAAGAATACTTTGACAGGTACTTTCCAACAGATAACATTGCAATTTATGACTGGATCAGAAATCCATTCAGTTGTCAGCTTACCGTCTTGACCGGGAAGGAAGAAGAACAGCTGGCTGAATTGTCTAGTGACAGAAGTCTCAAACTTAAATTTCAAGAACAAACATTAACCGCATTTTGGTGCAACGTTAGGAACGAATATACGCTTTTAGCTGAGAGAGCATTGACTGTGCTGGTCCCATTTGCAACTACCTACCAGTGCGAAGCATCGTTCTCAGCATTAGCTGTGATAAAATCTAAGTTTAAATCATGTCTCCAGGTGGACGATGATATTCGAGTGTGTCTATCAAAAATCTCACCAAGGATAGACCTTCTCTGCCGACAAAAGCAAACCCACACATCTCATTAGTTTCTATTAGTATTAGAGTCTAATGTAATTGTATTTGTAATACATTTGAACGTATTAAATAATTAAAACGTTTACCACTGGTAGGTAGCCGTAAAATTAATAGTCTTACTCTTTATTATTAAATGAACAATGTTGTATTGTAGTTATGCAGTATAAGTATTAAGCATTAAATATTGTAGTTGTAGTTGTTTTGCATTTTTTATTTTTGCTAAGCAGGCTTTAGTCCTGTGACTGTCGTATGACTCTGTATCATTGACTGTCAATAGTTAGTGTTGTTATGATATGACTACAAAAAATGATTTATTTTATAAAGTCGACTTCAGGTAAAAGAAGTTTACACTTTATGCCCGTGGCTATGCTATTATAATTTGGGTTGACAAATCAGGCCGCATCAGGGGTCCACGAATATCGTATGGCTTGTAAAGGGGTCCCAGGACTGAAAAAGTTTGAGAACCACTGCTCTAGAGGACAGAAAGCTCTTCAGATGCAATGACAATCCTAGAAGGTCAAAGGATCTTTTGGCCAGTAGGTGGCAGCACTTAGCAATTGGGAGAAACAGGACTGAGTTGCCCTTTTGTTGTCTGAGTGACCTGGGGCCTCATGTATAAATGGTGCATACGCACAAAAATGTTGTGCATGTCATGACTCGCAACTTTGAGATGTATAAAAACTAAAACTTGCCGTAAAGCCATGCACATTTTCACAGTAGAGCCCTTCGTTGCGTACGCAAGTTTCTACTCAGTTTTGCAAATTGGCGTCAAAGCAGTGCCACTCTTTCTGTGTCATTTACCTTTCTTTATCGTATTCGCATAAATGATGTGGGATTTATCAAATACACCAAAATTAATTGCAAATTAATTTGCTTGATTGTAATCATTCTGTAACAATGAAATGGTGCATGGAATGGCCAAACTATTCCAACTACCATAGCTGCTTTAGTGTTGTTACTCTCAGTGCACAACTCAGAGTATTTTAACCCACTGTATCTGAGTGTGGAATCACAGCTGTAAAGCAGCTGACTAGAAAGCTCTAAGGCAGGTTGAGTCGAGAGCACACACTGCCTCAGCCATGTGCACAGTATATTTGAACTTCTCTGATCTGGTAAATATTTCAGAGCCTTTCCTGCACGGACCTTGAGGTTCAGAAACAGTTTATCCCAAGAGCTATAAACGCACTCAATCAGTCCATTAAGTGCTCCTGGTAGAACTGTTTTTACTTAGAATTACAATTACCTCACTGTAAACTTGCATTACAGTTGTAATATTGCACATCCTGAACCACTTTATGAACCATTTGCACTATCTGCACTATATGTACATGTATATTGTCCTTATGCTTTCATATTTCATATTTTTCATTGTTTTATATCATATTATTATTATTGTTATTTTATCATTTTATAGGAAAACAAGTTTATGAAGGATTTGCATATTGAATCTCATTGTACCATACAATAACAATAAAGGAATTCAATTCAATTCAATTCAATAGAAGAGAGTTCATATTTACATATGATGACGACTGGCTTCTAAGTTGATTTAGATTTCTAAGAGCCATCTTCTTGGAGCTCTTGATTTCATTTTTAAGATGAAATGCATTAAAGTATGTATATTACTTTATACAGATACATTTTTAACTTAATTTAATTAATGTATACTATTAATAAGAAAACATGAGGCACAGCAGTATCGATGAGCTGGCGCCCAGACCAGAGATTGGTTCTGCCTCATGCTGTTTGCTTGCTGGGACTGGCATGACCTTGAATGCATTGATGGATGGAATAATTAAACATGTATTAAAACATTTTTTCAATGCTCCTTAAAAGTTTTGAAGAAGGTCTAATGAATCTGCATTCTAAGCTTACAGCTGGTTTGACATTTATTACAGAGCTTATTGTGTGGCGATTGGTTACGTGGAAAAAGAAAAGGAAGGACAGGAATTGGGGGGTTGGTATGTTTGAAACAAACTGTACTGCTGCAATAAATTATTTAATCGAGGGTCACACACGTCCCAGCAAGCAGTTTGCGGGAGGCAGAAATAATCCCTGGACAGGGGAGGCAAGAACAATCCCTGGACGGGGTGCCAGCTCATCATTACCACTGCGCTACCGTGTCCCCATGTTTAACACATGGTTTAATGCATTTCATCATGAAAATAATATCAAATATACATCTTAGTATTTAAATTGTTCAGAGAGCTGTAATATCATGAATATAACTTATTTTGTGTGGAGATCAGTGCCTGCACACTCCTGTCGTCTTAAGAGAAAGCCTGTTTAAGAAGCATGTGGTGATTCACATACATAGAACACCTATGCTTCCATATGACACTCGGACAGTGGGCAACGACTCGCAACTTTCACTGTGACTTTCATATCTGACCACTACTTTTTTTATTTCTCGCACTGTGCGACTTTCTGAACTTAAGATTTTCAAATATCTCTGCCATTTTGTATCACTCAATCAACTTCCATTTGTTGTTTATACCATTGCTTAAGCCAAAAAACAGTACATTTTTCCATGCCTCCATTTCACATTCGCTGAAATTCTTTTTTTTCACATGCTTTTACCATAATCTTTTAACCAAACACTGAACTGAAGGTGATATTCATATTGATTTGCATATTAAAATATGTGAAATTCTGGGAGGAGTTGGGGTGGGGCTGTAGGCACATGGATGTGCATTAAATTTCACATTTGTTGTAGTGCGTAGAAGTTGGCATTTGCACAGATTTTTACAGCTGGGTTTTTTTGTGCACATTTCCACTTTTGTCCATACACCATGTTTTAATGTGAATTTTACAAACAATGTTATACATGAGGCCCCTGGTCATTTAACGGCTACTGAAAGCTCCCTGTGCAGGAATATTATTTGGGTGATCAAGCCTTTCATATCTGTGGTCAAACAAGGCACATGCCTAAAATCTGAAGTGATTTTTAGAGATAGGCTAAAAGAAAACTCAAAATTGTGTTTAAAAATGTCTCAAGTTAGTGGAAAAATTGAAATTAGAGTCTAGGGAAGAATTTGGAGGAAGGCTCAGTGGGGGGAGACAGAGGGTGTAAGAGACGAAGATAGAAGAATATTGTGACTGGTGGGGTGGCTTGTTTATTTTACTACCTATTGACACAAGGTCCAGAACCAGTTCAGGTGGGCCCAGAAAATTAATTATTTTTTTCATTGTTATTCCCTTCATAAGTTGTTTTCCTTTGTGTGCTTTATTATTAAAAAAGGAAAAGACACAGACTATTGTTGATAATTTAACTTTATTGGCATCATGCCGGGTGTGGAGTTACACCACAGGGACATCCTTTTCTCTTGGCATTCAAAGTTTTCCTATATAACACATGTTTCATTATTGAAAAAAGTAATAAATTACTTTATATCTTTTGGCAAGAATGTAAGCCAAGCTATTAATTTTACTCTACTCTTGGGTAAAAGAAGGAATGTTTTTGTGATTTCTTTTTAAACTCACTACAAACAATAAAAGTAAGATTAGAGAAGAGTTGAATCAAAAGTAAACACTGGTACATGCAAGTCAGAGTATATACTCTGTATGTGTCACAATAAATGTGTCCTTGAACTTAACATTAAACGTTTTGCCACTGAAAATTAACATCGTAAAAACCCATAAAGATGCCACTTTTTCCTTGTACAGTGGAACCTCGGTTCACGAACGTCTTGGTACACGTACAACTCGGTTTACAACCAAAAAGTTTGCCAAACTTTTGCCTCGGTTCACGACCACACACTCGGTATACGAACAAGCCAGTTTCCCTTTCTGTTTGTACATGTTCAGTCTCTCCCTGTGCATTTCCTGTGCAGCGAGCAAGAGAGAGAGAGCGAGAGAGGGCGCGACACACACACACACACACAAACACACACGCACACACAGGCAGCGTGAGAGAGAGACACACACACACAAACACACACGCACACACAGGCAGCGCGAGAGAGACGCACACACACAGGCAGCACGACACAGAGAGAGACGCGCACACACACATGCAGCGCAAGAGAGAGAGCTGGACGCATAAGGTAGGAAGGCAGTTAAAGAATGCACTGTGCTTGATTTTGTTTTCACTTCTGTTTACAGTGATCGGTTCGTAGCGTGCATTGTTGCAATGTTACTTTTCTTGGTGGTTTATTAAATTACGGATATTTTCAAATATTCATTTTTTTTCCCTATGCTTAACACTCATTAAAAAAAAAGTGTTTTTAGCCAGCGGTTGGCAGCGCTATAGCGTGAACTATTGCAGTGTTAGTTTTCTCTGTTTTCTCAGTGTTACTCAATGTTTTTACATTTAGTTTACTATTACGCTGTGCATTCTATGGTTTAATTAACTATATTTGTACTTAAAAACTTAAAAAAAAATTTATATTTACATACAGTTCGTATGGTCTGGAACGGATTAATTGTATTTACATACAATCCTATGGGGGAAATTGCTTCGGTTCACGAATTATGGTCGTGAACCGAGGTTCCACTGTAATTGAAAATAAAGAAATTCTATGTCATTTGGAATTCGTACCACACTGTGTTTTTAGGGAATGAAGCAACTTAAATGAAATCCACAAATATGAGAGAATATGCTTATGTGATTGTGTGTTAAATAATGTTTAGCTTACAGACTGACAACTGCCACACAGACCATGGTCACTTTTAAAAAATTGTGTATTTTTGAGGGACTGGAGCAATAAAATCTCGGCTTGTTGAAATGTAAAATGAACCAAAAAGGAACAGAATGGTTGTTTAAAAGCTAAAGTAGCTGTTGTCTAATTTTATAATACTGTGTACAATTCCATTGTCATTACAATATGAATTTTACCTCCTTTATTAACTGCTTTCTATTTTATCCTAAAAAGTAATAGGTGTACACATTAGTAAGCTCTGTTGTGTATTTACATAACAGTCTAGCCATTTCTTCTGTACGGTAATTGAGCAGATGAGTAAGTAGCTGATTTACTTGTTAGCAGGCAGTGAGTAAATTCAGCATGTAGGCCATGCCACTTGTAAACTTACCCTTGTTCCTAAATCCTATTCTTTCTCGCCAGTCTTATCCATTCACATTTCTCTACTTGCCAGTTTCTTGGGAGCACTCCTGCTTGGAAGGCTATTTATCATGTGTGCTGCTTGGGTGATCTTCTCAGCAACTGTGGATCAAGACATATCTGAAATGTTCTTCAAAGGCAGCACACAGGGCTGTGCTAAATTATCCTACTCTTCCCTACTACCACTTGATTTAAAAGACATCTCAAAGGTTTATTCCTCCTTCCTGTAGTTTATTTTCCTCAGTCACTGGCTGAATTGATTCAAGACCATAAATAACTACTGGAGTTCTACATTTAACTCCAAAGACAAAGGCTTTCAAAGACGCAATAAAATGTTAATCTTTTCTTCTTTATTTTTGAGACAGGTTAGTTGTTACAGTGAGGAGAAGCCTCATTATACAACACTCAGTAAGCATACTTTAAAATTTGTGGCATGTGCTCCCTTGTAACGTCTGTCTATGAGACTTATTCTCAAGGCTCATACTGTGTAGAAAACCCCCCAGAGTTAATGCTCTAGCGTCTATAGCACCTCTGCTTGGGTTTATTTTAAGCCTTCACAATGTTTTGTACTTGTATAATTAATGCCAACTACCTGGTGTTGAGTATAAACTCTTACTTTTAGCCTACTATTATATATGTTAAATTGATTCTTTTTATGACTGTTTCATCTCTATAGATAATGAATTGTGTTAACAATGTTATATTTCACTTTGTAGTCTCGTTGCTGTTAAATACTGTACATTCTTATGGATTATATAGAAGTGTCTATTGAGTTGATCTGTTAAAATTACTCACAAAAACCCCCAGCAAAAACAAGGTAAGCTTCAAGTATTAACAGTATGTCTTTGCATATATCATCTCTCTGAGGTCTATATACAGTTTTGTGAAAAACTATTTGCCCCCTTCCTGATTTCTTATTCTTTTGCATGTTTGTCACACAAAATGTTTCTGATCATCAAACACATTTAACCATTAGTCAAATATAACACAAGTAAACACAAAATGCAGTTTGTAAATGGTGGTTTTTATTATTTAGGGAGAAAAAAAAATCCAAACCTACATGGCCCTGTGTGAAAAAGTAATTGCCCCCTGAACCTAATAACTGGTTGGGCCACCCTTAGCAGCAATAACTGCAATCAAGCGTTTGCGATAACTTGCAATGAGTCTTTTACAGCGCTCTGGAGGAATTTTGGCCCACTCATCTTTGCAAAATTGTTGTAATTCAGCTTTATTTGAGGGTTTTCTAGCATGAACCGCCTTTTTAAGGTCATGCCATAGCATCTCAATTGGATTCAGGTCAGGACTTTGACTAGGCCACTCCAAAGTCTTCATTTTGTTTTTCTTCAGCCATTCAGAGGTGGATTTGCTGGTGTGTTTTGGGTCATTGTCCTGTTGCAGCACCCAAGATCGCTTCAGCTTGAGTTGACGAACAGATGGCCGGACATTCTCCTTCAGGATTTTTTGGTAGACAGTAGAATTCATGGTTCCATCTATCACAGCAAGCATTCCAGGTCCTGAAGCAGCAAAACAACCCCAGACCATCACACTACCACCACCATATTTTACTGTTGGTATGATGTTCTTTTTCTGAAATGCTGTGTTCCTTTTACGCCAGATGTAACGGGACATTTGCCTTCCAAAAAGTTCAACTTTTGACTCATCAGTCCACAAGGTATTTTCCCAAAAGTCTTGGCAATCATTGAGATGTTTCTTAGCAAAATTGAGACGAGCCCTAATGTTCTTTTTGCTTAACAGTGGTTTGCGTCTTGGAAATCTGCCATGCAGACCGTTTTTGTCCAGTCTCTTTCTTATGGTGGAGTCGTGAACACTGACCTTAATTGAGGCAAGTGAGGCCTGCAGTTCTTTAGACGTTGTCCTGTGGTCTTTTGTGACCTCTCGGATGAGTCGTCTCTGCGCTCTTGGGGTAATTTTGGTCGGCCGGCCACTCCTGGGAAGGTTCACCACTGTTCCATGTTTTTGCCATTTGTGGATAATGGCTCTCACTGTGGTTCGCTGGAGTCCCAAAGCTTTAGAAATGGCTTTATAACCTTTACCAGACTGATAAATCTCAATTACTTCTGTTCTCATTTGTTCCTGAATTTCTTTGGATCTTGGCATGATGTCTAGCTTTTGAGGTGCTTTTGGTCTACTTCTCTGTGTCAGGCAGCTCCTATTTAAGTGATTTCTTGATTGAAACAGGTGTGGCAGTAATCAGGCCTGGGGGTGGCTATGGAAATTGAACTCAGGTGTGATACACCACAGTTAGGTTATTTTTTAACAAGGGGGCAATTACTTTTTCACACAGGGCCATGTAGGTTTGGATTTTTTTTCTCCCTAAATAATAAACACCATCATTTAAAAACTGCATTTTGTGTTTACTTGTGTTATATTTGACTAATGGTTAAATGTGTTTGATGATCAGAAACATTTTGTGTGACAAACATGCAAAAGAATAAGAAATCAGGAAGGGGGCAAATAGTTTTTCACACCACTGTAGTGATAATAAATAATCAACAATCAGCTAGGCAACATCAAATAATATCTGTTAAACACATGACATCAAAACTATTACACATAATGCTGTTGTTACTCTGTTGCTACTCCAGTAAACTGCAGTGGCAAATGATGTAATATTAGCTTGCTTACTGGAAATTAGACAAATTTAGATTTCTAAACACACCTGCAAGTGCAGCACGGGCTGCGTTTTAATGCTTTCATTTCTTTTTTTTTCTTTTTCTCCTTATTGCCGTTGACTTGAAGACATCTTCCTGCTTGTTAACGGAAAATTATCACAACAGGTGAAAGTTAAAGAGGTTAGTTTGATGATTCATGAACAGCAATAACCCCAGCAGAGTGAAGGTGCCGACCTCCACAGCTCCGCTCTGTTGAGAAGGTTGTTGCTTTACATTATACTTCAGTGATGTTACGGGATACACTATGGTTATAAGATTTGGGTTAGGTTAGGGCTAGCTGACTCAAGTCAGGTAAACCAAGTGATGTTGGCATAAATAGTGCTGGTTAACAAGCCATGAGTGTCAAGGGTAACATAAAGTGCAATATTAGAACACTATCACTAAAAATTGAAATTTGGATCAATAAACCAGAGACCTGTGGTAGAGTAGATACAGAGTCAATCAAAAAGAAACAACTAGATTGGATTGGTTAAGACTTTTCAATATGAATTGTGAATAAAATATTGGTGTTATTTTAGTGAAAGGCTCTTTTGATTAACATGTATCTTACCTCTGTCTATATATGACATGTGTCTGGACACAAATACAAAATATTTTTTTTTCACTGAAAATGCCATGACAAAGTCTGTCTGAAATTTAAAAAAAAATGCTTCCTGCAGGATCAGCTTTTGTGGCACAGGTGTAAGAGTCACCTTTTGACTAGGCATTGGTTTACGCATACAGTATTTTGCGCACTATAAGGCGCACTTAAAAGCCTTTAATTTTCTCAAAAATCCACGGTGCGCCTTTAAATTCGGTGCGCCTTATGTGTGCACTGAGTTCCAAAATCTGTAAAAATGTTGTTGTGCATTTTAGTAAGTGCTGTGCTTGATTGACTGTCGGACCATTTCCTGCTGACATAGGGACGTAGTAATACGTACACTATGAACGCTGGCAGCGATAAACCAATTGCAGAACATTACGTAAAGCCACGTACACTTACCTCCGCCACGCCTACGGCAGGTAGGTATATTGTACTACTGGTGCACTGCGAAACCACATTTGTTTGGCTAAGGACCCTGAAAATGGCATCAGAGAAGAGACATGCTTACGATGCACAATTCAAACTACAGGCTATCAGTTACGCGGTTGTAAATGGGAATAGAGCAGCAGCGAGAGAATTTAAAATCAATGAATCTATGGTTCGGAAGTGGAGGAAGCAGGAGAATGAATTGCGCCAAGTTAAAAAGACAAAAAAGAGTTTCCGCGGGAACAAGGCGAGGTGGCCAGAGTTGGAAGACCAACTTGAACAATGGATTCTTGAACAAAGAGCAGCCGGGAGAAGCGTCTCTACAGTCACCATTCGACTGAAGGCAATAACGATAGCACAAGACATGAAGCTCGAGCACTTTCAAGGAGGTCCGTCTTGGTGCTTTCGTTTTATGAAAAGGCGCCATCTCACCATCCGCGCACGAACTACCGTGGCGCAGCAACTGCCAGCGGATTACAAAGAAAAGCTGACCATCTTCCGCACCTACTGCAGCAACAAGATTACCGACAAAAAAATCCAGCCCAACCACATCACCAACATGGACGAGGTCCCTCTCACTTTTGACATCCCCGTGAACCATACTGTGGAGAAAAAGGGGACCAGCACGGTATCCATACGCACCACGGGGCATGAGAAGTCGGCTTTCACTGTTGTTCTTGGTTGCCACGGTAATGGACAGAAACTACCACCTATGGTCATTTTTAAGAGGAAGACGCTGCCAAAAGAAAAGTTTCCAGCCGGAGTCATCGTTAAGGCCAATCCAAAGGGCTGGATGGACGAGGAGAAAATGAGAGAGTGGCTGAGAGAGGTGTATGTGAAGAGACCGGGTGGGTTTTTCCATGCATCACCGTCTTTGTTGATCTGCGACTCCATGCGTGCCCATATCACCGCTACTGTGAAAAAACAAGTGAAGCAAATGAATACGGAGCTTGCCATCATTCCAGGAGGATTAACAAAAGAACTCCAACCGCTGGACATCGGTGTAAACAGGGCGTTCAAAGTGAAGATGCGAGCGTCATGGGAGCGATGGATGAGAGACGGCGAACACACCTTTACTAAGACTGGAAGGCAGCGCCGGGTGAGTTACGCCACCATATGTGAATGGATTGTGGATGCCTGGGCTAAGGTGTCTGCTTCGACTGTTGTCCGAGCTTACGTGAAAGCTGGAATCATTGCTGAACAGCCACCCGGCAACGAGACTGATTCCGACAATGACGAGAGGGAACCCGGCATGTTTGATGGCGAACTTGCCCATCTGTTCAATTCAGATACAGAAGGTGAGGACTTCGATGGATTTGTGACAACAGACTGATCAAAAAACAATGTGAGTGTATTTTTAAATACGTAGTAGAATAAGGTTTAACTAAACTCATTGTTTTGCTTCTGTTACCTTGTTTTTGCATGCGCCGAATAATACGGTGCGCCTTATGTATGGCTTAAGTACAGAAATAAGCCCCGCAATTGAGAGTGCGCCTTTCAATCCAGTGCGCCTTATGGTGCGCAAAATACTGTATATGTATTTCAATTATCTACTCTTTTTTCATTTCTTTTCTAATCAGCTGGCCACTAACAATGGGATTTAAGAAATAAGGAAGTCAAAATCAAAGGAGCAACCTTGATACCATGCATATCAATTAGTGTTTATCGTGAAACTAACTGGATTAATATACTACAGTATTTACAAAAAAGTGAAAGAAAGCAGAATGAGTATTGAGGGGTACTAATTCATCCTCATCTGTTATACATTTTTTTTATTCTGTCAATAAAGCAAAATATAAATAAATGCATATATGTAATGCTGCAGAATGAGAGCATGAAGATGTCATTGAATAAATCAAAATGTTAATTAACAACAACAAATACTATAGCTTCTAATGAAGAAAGTGATCAAAAAAAAAAAAACTGCAGTCAATGCAGCCCTCAAGCAATCAAGCTTGAGATCCTTGTTTCAGTGTCAGATCACATTCCTGGAGGGCTGCAGGATTACACAGTAATTAATCTTTTAATGAGAAACTGATTCCTGTCCTTGATTTAACTGCTGGATTAATTACACTTCTTGATTTCTCAGTCTCAGAAAATGTTACATTTATCAGAATGTGAATTGTGAATTGTTATATCTGTTGGCGCACAATGGTGCATTTCTAGCCTGCTCCTTTAATTTTACTTTTGAAACAAAATATTTTTTTAAACAGTAGACATTTTACATTAAGTTTAGTTTTATTGACAATGAATCATTCTTGAAAAGGATACTTAGAGATTTATGTCTGTCTGACTTGATTTTAAGAACCTATTAAGATTTAAAAGAGTTCTAAAAAGCCCAAAAGGTAGAAACAAATGTAGCTTTCATTAAAAACAAATCTTTTGTTGCTTAAATTTCTTGGAAATGCAAAACAGACACTCAGAGAACTTTTTTCCTTTAGGGAGTGCAAAAATAGAGAACATAAACTATATTAGTTGAAAGGTTCAATAAAAGACTGGAATTGTTTTCTAATATGTGACAATCAAAAACAGCAGCTATTCTGGCATTTCAAAATAGTTAACATATCTACAGAATACTCCATTTTACTAGGGACAGGCTTTTCTAACTATTATAATAAAATAAAAGCAGCATGTCATTAATGTAAATTAAATTTAAGACTAAATTTAAAATTTAATATGAATATCCACCTCCTGCTAATGAGCATAGTCAATCAATAATGTGTTATACTTGTAGTAAATGGCAATCTGTCATCTATTTATTCCACATAACCCTTTATGGCTACAATTCTAAACACTCCAAGTGGAACCAATTCCATTGCAAACGGTCAAATAAGAACTTGGTCTTTACTCATGACTACCACAAAGTAGAAACACAAACAAAAAGGATGTTGATGCAGAAGTGTAGTAGTGTCTAATAGCTGAGAAAGCCACGATTCCATATTTCTGTGTAAGATATAAGGGTTTTTTTAACACTAAAATTACCAAAGCCTACGAAAAAACTTGTAAATTTGGCCCACCTTAAATAACTTCGCACCTCTCTATCAGCGTCTTTTGTCTTTTAAATGTGTCAATAGGCAGCAAGCAGCCGGCTATTACATCCTCCCCACCGCCACACAAAGTTTTCTCAGCTCAAGTCTGTTTACCTGGGTGTCAGTTGCTTAGGGTTGTATAGACTAAATACTATATTGTTATTTGGAACACATGCATTTCATGTGTGTTCTGTGTCTACAACAATCTATGTAAACACATCGTTAAAACAGAAACGTTTCTCATGTTTTAGTAATAATTGACAAAATGTACACATGAAGTGTATAATGTGTGAAGGCTGAAGTCCAAATATCAAATAAACACTTTCACAAAAGGTACAAGTACAACAAAAGAAGTGTTGTTCTATTCAAGAATATAACTGCAAAAAAAGAACCCACGTTAGGGTGCAACATTGACACACCTTTGATACGACTGCTTTGGTGGTGCAACGGTAAGAATTGCTGATTGGTAATCAAAAGTTCACAGGTTCGACCCCAGACGACTCAGTTTTGAGAAGTGAGCTGCTCTTATTCTTACTATTTTTGAATAAAAACATACATTTGATTTGAGTCTGTAACAGCTGGTGTAAATTTATGGTACTTGTAAAGGTTAGCTTTGTTTTGTTATTCAGTTATATTCTCCCAGTCACATTCACGCTCCCCCCATCTGACACTGCTGTTTTCACATAAAGACGTCTTATAACAGAGGTGAACTCAGATGATGACGAGGGTTCTACATTGGAGAAAGAATGCACGTCGCACTATGGAGATGGCAACACCTCTGGTATTTCCTCCCTATACTTACGCCTATTTAGGACATGCAGTCCTTCACATCACTGGGTTGCCAGCACCCTTTAGTCCAAGTCTTGATTCTTTCTCTCTCATGCCTCTGCTTGTTGTTGCCCACCCATCGCTTCTTATGACTGTATGTGTTGATACTTTACACACTGGCAGGTCTTTGCCATCATTCTATACATAGTGGTTTCACTCATGGCAGTGAGTTCAGTGGTTAACAGTGCTGCCTAACAACTACAGAAACACAGGTCAGAATCCCAGTCCGACACTGCTTGGCGTTTGAATGGGTTTTTAGGAAGTTTAAAACTTCCTCACAAATCCTAATGATAGGCACGTAATTTTTTTTTCTAAATTTTCTCTGCATGGGGGTGTAAGTGATTGAGTGTGCTCTTTGATATTTGGGATTGGTCCCTACCTTTTGCTGCTGTCCCATAATGGGGTAAAGCAGGTTCAGAAAATGAAAGGCTTTTTAAAGTAAGCACTATCAAAAATGCTCAATTGGCTAAATCAGTAAAAATAAAGTGAAATGTTATTCAACACTTTATTGAATTTCAGCATTGATGTTAACAGCAGTTTTATGAAATCCCATGACATTTCTGCTGTAAATAAAATTGAGCAGTATTTCAGATTCTCTTGAAGTTCAAGCAGGAGTTAGCAGATGGGAAAAAACTGCAAAATAAGTGAGTCAGTTACACATGTAGCAGTTAAAAGCAATGAACATCAAAATATAAAAGACAAAAAAACTGAAGCCCTCAAATTCTGAAGAATAACTATAAAAATATGACAAATCTTACACTGAAAAATTAAAACAAAATTTTGGTCAGAAGAAAGGAAGAAAATTAAATATCTTAAAATGGAAAGAAACGCTTGTACATTCATCAAACCTGTTTAATTTGGATAAGGGCTCTGGAGGTCCGGATCCTATCCTAGCTGCATTATACAAATCACATGGCTTGAAAGAAATAAGGTAAGAATTTACATAATAAATAATGAAATATATTGCTTAGAAGATCAAATATAAACAGTTCAATCCAGTATGGTAAAGTGAAGTCACACATGTCTACAACAATAATGTAGGATGACAGGAAATGTGAGGCAAGAAATGTTGAACGCATAACTAAAACAGAAACTTTTTTCATGTTATAGTAGTACTAGGGTGTTGTACCGTGTTAGCCATTATGAATGTAGAGAAAAGCCAAGCAAAATGACACCTTTTATTGGCTAACTAAAAAGATTACAATATGCAAGCTTTCGAGGCAACTCAGGCCCCTTCTTCAGGCAAGATGCATCTTGCCTGAAGAAGGGGCCTGAGTTGCCTCGAAAGCTTGCATATTGTAATCTTTTTAGTTAGCCAATAAAAGGTGTCATTTTGCTTGGCTTTTCTCTACATGTTATAGTAATAATTGACAAAATGCTGAAATTAAATGTATAATGTGTGAAGACTGAAGTTCTTATATGATGACTGTCACCTTGTGTGCCACTTGACTCATGCTAACCACATTTTAAGAGCCACTGACCACAATGAAATCTGTCTGTATATCTTAAGGTATATAGTATTATGATGTCCTTATCTTTATACAAGCATGCATGTGTTACAGTACCTAACAAATAATACAAAGAGTACACAACATGTGTTTTGCCCTAATTGGGGCTCATCAGGTATATGCAACTTTGCTTCCCCTTACAGCAGTGGTTCCCAACCTTTTTTTGGCCATGCCCCACCTAGGCCTCTCTAAAATCATGATGTCCTCCACTGTAACATATATCTTATTCTTATTATTACCTATTCAAAAAGTGAACTCCTACTCATGTGGAGGAAGGCCATAATGTCATTAATTTGGTCTAAACAAGCTTCTAAAGAACATGTAAACAAAAGAAGGAAAGGATAGTTGAAGCACTGACAAAGAAATCACTAAGAAATTGTTAAAAAAATTAATATAATATGAAGTAATATGAAAAATACAGCAAATACATGATATTCATAAATATAAAATAAATTCCATGACCGCTTTTTCTGTAATATTTTGATCATTTTATATTTTGTTATATTGCAAAATTTTATAATCATTGTTACAATTCATATTATTTTAATGGTAAAAACGATTTCTAAGTAGAAAAACCCAAGCCGGTAGTAAAATCATAAATTAAAAGGTTCTTCACCATCCCTTCTATGTTTATATAAATATATAAATGTCTCTGTAAAAAATAAAAATAATTTTTTTTTTTTTTCTATCAATTTTAACAGTGAATTTCTGTTTTTTCATTTTATAAATTGTTTAACGTACCTAAATCCTCGAATTGCCCCCTTAAAAAATCAAATTGCCCTCCTGTGGGACGTGCATCCCCACGTTGGGAATCACCGCCTTACGGGGATCGAAGCGTCTGACATTGCACCATGGCGGCTGATTCACTTACTTGACAGGGTGAAGATCGGAGTATTAGATTGATAGGTCTAAATTGCAATCTGATTTTTTGGATGGTTACCTACCAGGTAACGCTTGTGGTTGGCATCACCCTGATAAGCCCCAATGAAGGCGAAACACGTGTCGTGTACACCACATATCTATGATCTGCTTCTTGTAATTGAGAGGAAGTGGTGGATGTCTGCTGACTGGCCGACCAACCACACGCATTACCTGATAGGTAACCACCCAAATAATCAGATTGCAACTCACACCTAAGAATACTCCAATTTTCACCCTGTCAAATAGAGAACCAGCCACCATGGTGCAACACTACAGGATTTGCCTTAAGGTGCTGACGTCCAAGGTTTGATCCCTGTAAGGGGATGCAAAAATGTGTACACCTGATAAGCTCCAATATGGGTGAAACGGGTGTCATGTACTCATTGTATTATTTGGCAGATACGGCAGATATATACTGTACATATATACACATATACAAACACACAGGTTTCCTGAACGATGCAGTTCTGATTTAAATTGTTCATTATGACAGAAGTAACAAATTCTGAATGTCACAGGTAGTCGGCAATGACATATTAGAATGCTGTTGGGAGAACTGCAGTTCTAATGTAAAAACTTCAAAGCAGGTAAGGAAAGTACTTGAAAGGGGGTTAAAAGACCCAAATTCATCCAAAAGTCTATGAAGACAGAAAGAAAATGCTGCCAGGATGCATAGCTTTTCTTGATTGGGAGATTGCAGACAGGGAAGGATGACATTACCAATCACCTCACCTAAGACACTAATGTCCCAGAAGGGGCAGTATACAGTCAAGACAGAAGAGGTCTTATGGATGTCCAAGTTGGCTACATCATAGGAATCCTGGTAACAATTATATTTGGAAATTTAAAGCAAGACTGCAAGATACAGTAGTTGACTAAGGGCCATCTAAAATCAGATGTAAATCTTGCAAAACCTTAAAGTTCCATGATTTAGGGGTTTTACAGAGGGTGTCCCTTAAAAGACACCTCTGAACTTTGAGTAAGATGATGAGTGAAACAGCAACTTTATCTTTCTGTGAAGTTCGGCAGGATTTATGTGTATTTTTTGAGAAATTAACATGGCAAGGAGGCTAAATACAGTACCTGAGAGAACGAATGCACATTTGTATAATTTATGCCTGAAAACTTGTGATCATTTGTGATGCTTTTATAATAATAACAACACTGTATACAGTACCTGGCAAAACAGAGGCTATGAATATTATATTTAGGATTATGGGTGGCTTCAGACGTGAGCACATACAAATACATCACTAAGGAAATAAACATGTTCAGAGTTTGTTTATTTTCACATATTCAATTAAAAAGAATACAAAAAACACAACAGTACATACAAAATGTCATATACAATTTTATACTATACATAAAGTGTATGCAAGAAGTTGTACAACATTTGTTAGAATGACTGGCTATTCATTTAACTTATGACCTGTTGAGAGAAACTCAGAATCAATTGCTGTTAGTGCCAATGGCTCCGTACCATTTGCCAGAAAAGAGGAGTGAGAAAAATGACTGTGCTGGATGGCTGAGGTCTTCAGTAATCCAGTTTGACTTTCTAAAGTAGTAAGCGTTGTACATGTCTTGAATAGAAAGCACATAAATGCTGGTAATATTCTTTGTAGCCTTCACCACCCTTTCCATCTATTGGAATTGTGTTCTTGGTTTGCTTTTTTTATAAACTTTGAGGAAAACTTTATTCTCTGACATCAGATTTTCATTAAGCCAGGTTGTCCACCAAATTACTTTGTGTGATCTTCTAGAAGTAAAACTCGAGCAAACTTCATAATGGTCTCTAATCCTAACGCAGTTGTTAATACAGAGGCATGCATTTTAATGAGTAGGAAAGCTTCCTTGCTATCTAAACAGAGAAATTTAAATTAACTGCAAGCTTCTATTTAAATTTAAATCCAAACACTCACTAAATCATACTGGTGGGCTTATAAATATTGCATATTATGAATTGTTGAGGTAATGATTAGTTGGAACTGTCTCAGTGGAGACACTAGTTTCACCTCTAAGCTTTGCAGACTTTGCACTCTAGTCCTTCTGCTTCTTGAATGAGACAGAAGTGTAGTACAGTGTGAACATGGCAACAACAGGTCAGAAGATGTCAGATCTGTCGTGATTTTTCATTACTAATGCAAAAGCCACTTTTCCATTACAAACAAAGCCTTCCCCAAATGCCTCTTAGTATAACCATCTATCACAGTTAGACAAGTGGTAAACACTTTCATTACGAAGGAGGAAAAGGTCGCTGTCTCACCTAATATGGTGTGATAACCTTTGTGTCTTTGCCTGGAAATCTACAGATGACAGCCAAGCGCACCTTTCATTGCAGCCAACAAAAACATGTGGTGTGATCCGAGACCAAGCTGCTCAATCCAAATCACAAAGCAAAGGAAAATGATTCAATAAATGTGAACGAGCATGGGATTAAAAGAGTGTTCTCCCAATAATTGTTTGCATTTTAAACCACAGGCAAGGAGAAATTTAGCCTACATTTTCAATTCCCATTTGACAAAAAGCAAAAAAAAAATATTCATTAGTATAAATATTATTGTTTCACCTATGACTTATTATTTCAATAGGACATCATTCTCATATTTTAAAAAGATAGTCAAAATCACAGCAACAATAAATCTCTAATCAGCCTCCAACAGTTGATGATATACAGTTGTGCTCATACTGTAAGCTTACATACCCTAGCAGAATTTGTGAAATATTGGTCATTGTTTGGAAAATATAAGTAATCATGCAGGAAGCTTTCCTTTTAATTAGGGAGTGTGCTCAAGCGAAGCAACTTATTATCACATAATTGTGTGCGCTCTTTTTAAATCATAATGATAACTGAAATCAGCCAAATGGCCTGGTCCCTGATCAAAACTTTACATACCCTTGAATGTTGGGGCTGATAATATACACAAAAAGGTTCAAATTAAAGGTAATTAAGGGAGAATGTCCATACATGTAACCTCTTGGATTATAATCAATGTATTTGTATAAAAAGTCAATTTAAATTCATGCAGTGCTGCACTGACTTTGCTGGATACTGTGCCATGGGTAAAGCAAAATAACTGTCAAAGTATGTTAGAGAAAATGTTGTTGAATCAGGAAAATGATATAAGAAGATATCCAGAGATTTGAAAATGTCTGCTAGTAGTGTTCAAATTCTGATAAAAAAAAATAAAAACTTTGGGATTCAAGCCATGGTCAGGTAGACTATCCAAGATTTCACCCACCACTGCCAGGATCATTTGTCAAGATGCCAAGAAAAACCCACAAGCCACTTCAGCTGAACTACAGGCTTCTCTGCAAACAGGTGGTGTTGCTGTTTCAAGAGGCACAATAAGGAGGTACTTGAACACAAATGGGCTGCACAGTCAAGCTGCAATAAAAAAGCCTACACTGTGCCAATGCCACAAAACAGCCCACTTACAATATGCCAAACAGCATCTAGACCAGCCTCAAAACGTCTGGAACAAAGTCCTGTGGAGTGATGAGACCAAAATTGAACTTTATGGCTACAACCATAAACGCTATGTATGGAAAATATGTAACAAGGCCCAAGACAAAAAGTACACCATCTGTACTATGAAGTATGGAGGTGGATCTCTGCTGTTCTGGGGGTGTGTGTGTGTGTGTGTGTGTGTGTGATCTGCAATGCCACAGGTAACTTAGTGAAAATTGATGACAAGATGAATGCAGCATGTTACCGGAAAATATTGCATTAATCAGTCCAGAAGATGCACTTGGATCTTCCAACATGACAATGATCCAGAACATAAGGAAGGCCAAGTCAACCCTTCAGTGGTTACAGCAAAAAAAAAAAGTGAAGGTGCTGGAGTGGCCATCACAGCCTCCTAACATCACTATCATTGAGCCACAGTGGGGAGATCTCAAACATGCAGTTCATGCAAGACAACCCATGAATTTACAGAACTTGGAGGCTTTTCACCAAGAAGAATGGACAGCTGAGAAAAGGGCTTCATCCATAACTATCACAAAAGACTGCATGCTAATATTGATGCTAAAGGGGGTAATATACAGTATTAAGAACTAAGAGTATGCAAACTTTTGAACAGGAACCATCTCATTATTTTCCCTATTACTAAGTTTTGTTTAATGGATGTGTTACAATGTGATGCCTTATAGGTTAACTTAGATTTCATTAAAAGTAAATAAAATGTGTTTTGCCTGATCAGTCATGTCTTCTTTAAAGTATGGTACACATCTTACAAATTCTGCCAGGGTATGTAAATGTATGAGCACAACCATATGCATAGATGTCCCTTAGCAATGAAGGATCAATGGGCACTGCTCTTTTTGCCTAGGCTTTACTGGCAGAACAGCAGACTAGAGATAAACACACAGAACCTACTGTAGCAGACATTAATACTCTACTTTCATAATTGTTTCTCTCTCCAAACAGACAGAAATCTGGAAAATTCACCAAGGTTACTGGCCAGGATTGGTTTGTTCTGCACCCTGAAAGCCAAATATCAACCAGCTGGTATCAGAGGTAACTAAGCTGATATCAGAGGTATAAAATGGTAAGACAGTATCTTTACAAACTTTACCAAGAGGTAGTTCTAGTAGATGAAAAACAGGTTGTTGATTATGACCAGAAAACTGACCTCTCCCTGAATCCAAATGGTACACATAGTCACCTGTAAGTTTCAGAGAGGTTGGCTCTGTCTGGCCCACAGTAAGAGAAAGGATTGTTGTCCAAGTGTGCATCCATTTTTTGTGTGTTGGGTTCTGTTTGTACTGTCAACACAACCTGAAGGAGGGTGAAATAACTACTTCAAGAAGGAGATCTCCACACTGGGAAAAATATATTTAAATCAAATATGTCAACTATTAGCAGGGTACCATGGAATGAGCCCCACAGTTACCCAGGACATAGAAAAGAACCCAAAAGAAAATGAAGGAATGCAGAAAACCCACATAGAGTGTCAAGCCTTTTGAACCAGAAGAAAAGAGCTTTTAAAAGCAGTGATCAGCATGAGCTCAAGCGCGTGCAGAAGGAACTCTGAGTCCAGCTCAGGGCGGCGAAGGAGCAGTAAGGAGAAAGCTGGAGCAGAAGTAACAGAAAAACAGCATGAAGGAAGTGTGGGATGGGATGAAGATCATCACTGGCTGCAGCTCGAAGCGGGGTGCCACCATCGAGAGAGACGTGGAGAGAGCAAACCAGATGAACAACTTCTTTAACAGGTTTGACCACCCTAACCCACTCTCACCTCAGAGTACTGTACCCTCCACCCATCCTTCTGCTGATGCCAGTATAGGAGAGAGTTTCCCCCCACCCGCAATTACAGCAGCCCAGGTAAGCAGAGAGCTGAGGAGACTTTGTGCCAGCAAAGCAGTGGGTCCAGATGGAGTAGCCCCACGACTGCTGAAGGCCTGTGCGTTGGAGCTGGGGAGTCCTCTACAGCGTATCTTCAACCTAAGCCTGGAACAGGGGAGAGTCCCGAGGCTTTGGAAAACATCTTGCATCACCCCAGTCCCAAAGGTATCACATTCTAGTGAGCTGAATGACTTCCGGCCTGTCGCCCTGACGTCACATGTGATGAAGACCATGGAGCGGCTGCTGCTTCACCACCTGAGGCCTCAGGTCCGCCACGCCCTCGACCCTCTGCAGTTTGCATACAAGTAGAAAGTGGGAGCGGAGGATGTCATCATCTGTATGCTACACCTATCCCTCTCCCACTTGGACAGAGGCAGTGGTGCTGTAAGAATTATGTTTCTGGACTTCTCTAGCGCCTTCAACACAATCCAACCTCTGCTCCTTAGGGACAAGCTGACAGAGATGGGAGTAGATTCATACCTCGTTACATGGATCGTGGACTATCTTACAAACAGACCTCAGTATGTGCGTCTTGGGAACTGCAGGTCTGACATTGTGGTCAGCAGCACAGGAGCGCCGCAGGGGACTTTACTTTCGCCGGTCCTGTTCAGCCTATGCACATCGGACTTCCAATACAACTCAGAGTCCTGCCACATGCAAAAGTTTTCTGACCGTCGTCGTTTAGAAAAGGTTCAGAAACGTTAAGTGATTAGTAACGATTTGAAATGCAACAAGATTTAAGCTTTGAACAGAACTTTTCTTAACAAGAATTTTCCCCCTTTTGATTGCTATTTTAATTTCCTTTTTGTGTGAACTGTTTTACCTTGAATTTTAACTAAAACTTTTAAAAACGAAGATATTTTGTCTGTGGAATCATTTCGGTGTGTCAGGCTTTTGCTGAATCCCATTTTTAAGTTAGAGCTTCTGAACTTTGACAATTTTGGAAAAACGTAGCTACACACACACATTACTACAAAAGTAAACCTTAATTGATATGCATACAGTTCTTTTTTTATTCTGTTACAAAGAAAACCATGATCAGCTTTCTCTTGTTAGCCTGGAGAGAGTGATGGACTCATCACTGTCTACATCCAGACAGTGTAGAAAAACAGTCAAGGAGGCTCACAGGACATTAGGTTATATATCACAAGGTGTAAAGTATGAGTCAAGGGAGGATATGATCAAGTAATATTACTCATTACTTATCCCATGACATAATTCCTTCTTTCAGCATTGCATTGCACTTGATTTTCTCTCCTCCCTCAAATTCACAAAGAATGTGGAAATGTTTTACTTTTAAAATAGTTCTGTATAATTTGAGTATACTTTCTAAACTAACAACAAAGGCCACAATTAAGAGAAAGTGATTAATTAAATGCTAAAATATTAAGTAGGATCCCACTGTAATTAAATATTGCAAAGCAAAAATATGATAAAATGAATCAATATTATGAAAATCTGACTAATATTTTCTTTTACAATTAGATCTGTTGAAAATGCTTTAGTTTGCTTTCCTTGCATTGCTTTGCTAAAAGCACTGTGATGCATCTAAAGCACATTTTCTCATGACAAGGAGCCATTACTGTAATATATATTAAATAAAATGTCTCTATCACTACTATTATTAGTTTTCCTTGCCATTCTCATAACTGTAATGTATTTGCTCTTCACTCCTACCCCTTTGCAGCCTGTTCTACCGTATGCTTTTTATCACTAGTGTAATTAGTATTCAGTGAACACAGCTGCTGCTCATCTGATATTTTCCAATAACCCTGGCTGGAGGTCCCTTGTCCCTTTTCCCAGTGAGGCTTCCCTCAAGTTGATTGCCTGTAGCATATGGCTGATAACTTGCAGTGCAATTATATATCAGGAGAAAGACAGACTGGAGTAATTTAAAAACGAAGGATCACCAGACAAAGATGACCAAACCTAAGATACTCGAGGAAACCAGAAACCTTATAAGAAACAACACTTTAATTTTGATAGCAAAAGCCATTTTCTTTCTGGATGTTTTCAGCTTTTTTTTCTCAGATACTAAAAGGCAGAACATGACATGCAACAAATAAGAGATCTGCAAAGGGTAGCATTTTTCAGTGCTGCCAAGGTCACATTAATATTATTTTAAATTAAAGCTGTGGAAGGCTTCAGGAAGCAGTAATTTAAAATGTGTTTTCTTTGGTCTAGAGGAATGATTACAGCCTATCAAGGCAGCAATTGCAAAAATGCATTAAAAACAGCAGCTATTATATCAAACACCATAATGTCTAGCTAATTATGACACTCAGGTGAAATGCAGCCATGGTATATGTTAAAAATGGGTGTCGTCATACACAGCATTAAGGGTGTAATCATCATTGCAGGCAGGAACTGGTGTCTATTTAAAAAACAGATAATGTTGGGTGGGGTGCAGAGTCTATTGCAGATAATAGTAATGATACAAAAAATTTAGTGAAGCATACTGACTTGCATGCTTAAAAATATATTAATAGCTATTAGAATAGTGGTTGGATTGCAATTTGCTCTTTATTCAGGTATTTCTAGCTACATTCTGTGAACATTTTATTACTCATGACATTTATAAAAGTGTTCACATTCAAAAACAAAAAATGACTAGTAAATAGACTCTATTACTAAATCCACCGCTCTTTTTTAAACAGAAAACGTCCTATAACTCTGAACCCAGATGTTTTTTTATCTTAATTTCAATAATACTTTGAGAAAAGGCTTATATCTATTGTCTGGAGAAACACCATTAAACAGTATTTCTCATGAACATAAAGACAACATGGGAAAACGGCTGCTACAGAGGAATGGGACTAAGTGTAATTGCATGGCTGTGCATGTGTCCCCCATGGGATAAGATAACAAATGATTTTGGCAACCAGGACACATTTTTTGATGGCAGAGTATAACAGTGCAATGCATCATCCATAATTGTGTCCTCTTTGAAGTCTATTAAATGAACAGATAGATAGTGCACTCTTTCAGAAATACCTTGAATTCATAAAACCTTTGCATTTTACGTATCCCAAGTGTACCATTCAATTTAAAAAGTGCAGATTGTTCCACTTATTTACTTTAAAGATCTTCATAAAATGTCCAAAGAAACTGTCAAGAGTAAAAGCAGAGTTCAATTATCACTGCGGTACCAATATGTTAGTGTGTTTAACTTGCTTTTCACATGTCCTTTCATACTTCTACCTGTAGGTTAAGAGTACTACACAGCCTGACAAGAAAATGGATTTATAGCTGTGATCATAAGTAACAGTTAATTAGTTATTGGAAGCCATCACAATTTTGTTATGATACCAAATGCAAATGTTGTTCCAAAGAAAGAAGAAAAATAATATGTAAGACTTTTCTTTTTAGCAGAAACCATGAACAGTGTTTGGCTGCAGTATTTGAGCTTGGAGGTGAAGCCAGTGAGGCAAATAAATATTTAAAGGGTGACACAATTTTGCACCAAATGGCAAATGATGAGCATGATTTACAATTTTGTGAACTTTTCCACCACCCAGTAACAGAGTATAGGATGAATTATTTGGCCAGTTGAAAAAAAGCCTGAGTAAAAAAAGTTCATTTTAACAAAGCTCTATAAGGTTTAAACACTCTTAAAAATGTATGTTATCCAAATTTTGTGAATTAGCTTTTACGTGAAAGGGTCACAAGAATAAAAGCTGATCTTTGAAGCATTAAGCACAAGGTTTGATATCCACTGACCACTAGTCAACTCTCTCTCTCTCACACACACACACACACACACACACACACACACACTTCCATTCACACTGTGCCAGTTTAGAGTTATTAGTTGATATAATATCCCATCTTTGGAAGCCGGGAGGAAATTAGAGTGCCCTAACCCATGTGAACATAAAGAAAATGTGTTAAATCCATACAGGCATCAAAACAAAACAAAATGCAGGTGTTTTGGGAGATTTGAAACTATCATATCAAAGGTTGGCCCATTACAAACATTTTTAATAATAAAATGCATTGCAAACATGAACACTGCTTTTACAAATGCCATACCAAATGGCATATAACAAAGCCACATTCATTGCATAGGCACAGCAAACGTTAATGCTAATCTCTATAGGTTGTAGGAGTTGAATTTGAACCCTGGTTCGATGTGCACCTAGCATGTGATGTAAGCTTCATTATCTGCTGGGTTTCTGCTGAGACTCTTATTCTTCTGAGCTTATGCTTAAAGGCGGAATGTGTTATTTTGATATTAGCTATGATAAAGGTTTGAATTATTAAGAATTTTAAGTGACTTTATAACAAAAAAGAAAATAATTAAGGCTTAAGAGAAAAAAGTAATCTTTTAAAACATGCTAGCTGCTCTATTGTTATACTCAGGCTACGTTTCCAGTTGATGGACATGGCCAAACTAAGAAGGAAACATATGGTCACTCAAAGGGTTCAGAACGGATGTGCTGGGGCCCATGTACTTTTAAAACATGTAAAAAGTCACTTACTCCTAAGTTAATAGGAATGTCAATCAGTCTAGTGGCCTGGGTTAATTGTGACCATTTAATGTATAAATGTTTTGCCACGTCCCATAGGCAACTGGATGTAACCACTCATGTTAAAGGTTTTCTGATTATGTAATGAATTCCTTGGAATTGTGATCTAATCAATGAAGTGCATAAATATAGCACAGCAGGCACCCTTCCTTTGTAACACTTGCTAATAAGATGCTTGTGCTCCTATAAGAGTTACTTCTTGCAATACTCAGATAATAAAGAAGACTGAGTGACACTTTCTCCTGCCTGTGTTCATTGCCTCAGTTATACGAGAGGAACAGAATACTCAATCAGGGTGTCGATAAAATTCTACCATACGGTCCATTAGATTTCAACCCATTTTAGACAGGTAGCACAGCTAGTAGCAAATATAAATAGACAGTCCTAGTTATGTAGTTGAAAAAAAGGGGGTAAAGTTGCTGAGGGGTTAAAAGAACTAGATCTGTTGTAAGATGAATATTTTGATGATAATGATAGTGATGGAGATAGTGACAATCAATTGGATGAAGTGGTACCTTGTAGGTACTGATGAGGACAACAGCTGCGCCGATGTCGTTCAATAATCACAAGGTGCCCAACTTGTTATGACTTTCAGGACAGCACTACATTGACATTCTGCCGCCCACTGAGCGTAAACAGTCACCAACCATCACATGTGTTGTGTGCAACAATTGTTAACAGCGTCAGAAATGTATTATATTTGTGGAGCATGTTCTTCTAAGTCTGCAGTTTGTGCAGTGGAATGCTTCAAGGACTAGTCATTTAGTTCATGAATATAAAGTAAATAAGTTTCTTTAAAATTTTCAATTAATTTATTTACAGTTTCAGAGATTTAACTATTACTGTTGATAACAAAAGTGTTGCTTTCTGATACATTTTTTATGCGTTTTGATAGAGTTTGTTATTTATTGTATATGCATAGACCCATACTGCAGTATCCTGGAAATAAATTGTCCAGCAGTCAATGTGTTATGATGCAAAAATCTAAAGTAATAAACAGATCAAAAAGGGGACATAAAGCACATTATTTAAGGTGGCCCAGTGGTCCAGTATTTAGTGTTGATGTCTTATAGCTTTACAGCCCTGATATGGAATCACAGGCCATTCACTGTTAGTGTGGCGGTTGCATATTGTCTTCCTGAGTTTGCCACAGTGTCTTTTATGGATACTGTGGTTTCCTTTTACATCTAAAAGAAGCACATTTTAGGCTAATTTTCAAATCTAAATTCATGTGAGTGTGGGTATGTCTATGACAGACGGGTGACTTGTCCTCAGTAGGTTCCTTCCTCAGAGTCTGAAACTACAAGGACAGACTTTTGCCCCAATGACCTTTACATAGATTAAGCAGGTTTAATAATCGGTGGGTGCTATTTACACCCATTATTGTCATATATATGCAGAATCAAAACCTTCATTTTTGAGCCATCTTGGAATGAGATAAAAAAAATGAAAGAGGTTGCCCAGTATGTGGGGTTCTTAAGGCAAAGTCTGCAAAATCAACTGACCCTTTCCAAATCAGAACCACATTTGCATCAGCTAATTTTTACAGAGACAAAAATAAAGACTAGAGCAGAACATAAGAACCCTTAAAGGAAATCAGTTCTGACAAGGACCAACTTGGCTAGCAAGCTTTCAAAATTGGCTGTTGTCACAAGGATCAGTTAGTTAATATATTTTTACCTGGTCTTATTCTAACGAAGCAGATGCAGGCTGCAACTATGGGAACACAATGCATTGTAACATTCATATTTTGATTTTTCTTTTAATATTCTAATTCTGGTAACAATAAAGCCATAAGAAATAAAACTTTGCAATATAATGGTAGTTATGGGTTCCATTATCATTTTTTCTTCAAATTGTGTCAGCCAGAAAAAAAAAATGCCTTTGAGACACAAGGTCAAGGGTTCAAGATCTACTTGGGACAAACAGGAACTGCTTCATACATCAACTTCCCAGCATGAGCAGATAAGGAGTGCAACTGTGCTTCCATCTGCTCTGTGGTCATTAAAGATCCCACAGACCTTGTTAAAGGACAGCAGGTGCTTTGAGCTCCTGTGGTCAATTGCTTTCCCAAAATAATTCACTTCCTTAACCCAGTTGGAAACAAAGCTTTTGCCTTAAAACAAGCATGGGGTTTGAAAAGAGGCTGCCCTTTGGCTTCAGGCTTTCTCTTAGTTCCTATCACATACACCCACTGTGGATTAAAAAGTGAGAAAGATGCATGATTCTGAACAGATTAAAACTATTTAGATATCCAGACTGGAGTCTGTTCTGAATTAGAGTGTATATTAAAAATGTATATTCAAATTTATAGTATTTCATTATTAATCACAAATTAGATATTCACAACGGCAGCAGTCTAATTAGACTATTAAAGAAATGTATTTAAATTGGCAGGCAGGCAGTATGTCTTGGTGGGTAGGGCATCAGGATTAGTAGCCTTCTAAAATAACTGTGCTAAGGTTCAATTGTATTGTGATTTGCTTTTAAGTCATCATGTCCATGGATTCACACCTGTACACATACTGACACAATTTCACCACTCCCAAAGTGCCTAAAACATGTACATCTCCTAAATGTTTCAAACCAAAAATGACCAAAGAATTCTCAGTCACTATGTGAAATTTGTACATTCACAAATATTTTTGCATGCATTTTTCTCTGGGTGCTCTATTTTTTCTCCAAACACACATCAATATTCAGATTTACTTTTTTATTGACTCTAAATTAATCCAATGTTAATGAGTATGGTCCATCAGTGTGCACTATGGGGGGACTGATGTCCCATTAGGGTTAGGTCTTACCTTGTATGCAATGCTGCAGGCATAACCTTCAGCCTATGGAACTCAAAGCTAGATTGAGAGTTTATGAAATTAATTGGTAGTGTGGACTCCTGTTTCTACAACTGTAAGATTTCCAGTGGAAAAAGGAAAAACATTTTCTGCAATGACAAAAATCTACTTACAGCTCGAGTATATTAAAAAAAAAAGTTTTCAGCTTGTTTTAAGTGAGCAGCAACCAACCTTGTGCAGTGACACACTGCAACTTGATAACATCTTCTTCTTCTTCTTTCGGCTGCTCCTGTTAGGGGTTGCCACAGCAAATCATCTTCTTCCATATCTTTCTGTCCTCTGCATCTTGCTCTGTTGCACCCATCGCCTGCATGTCCTCTCTCACCACATCCATAAACTTCACTTAGGCCTTCCTGTTTTCCTCTTCCCTGGCAGCTCTATCCTTAGCATCCTTCTCCCAATATATCCAGCATCTCTCCTCTGCACATGTCCAAACCAACACAATCTCGCCTCTCTGACTTTGTCTCCCAACCGTCCAACTTGAGCTGACCCTCTAATGTATTTATTTCTAATTCTATCCATCCTCGTCATACCCCACGCAAATCTTAGCATCTTTAACACTGCTACCTCTAGCTCTGTCTCCTGCTTTCTGGTCAGTGCCACCGTCTCCAACCCATATAACATAGCTGGTCTCACTACCGTCCTGTAGACCTTCTCTTTCACTCTTGCTGATACCTGTGTCACAAATTACTCCTGACACTCTTCACCCATTCCACCCTGCCTGCACTCTCTTTTTCACCTCTCTTCCACAATATCCATTACTCTGTACTGTTGATCCCAAGTATTTAAAAACATCCACCTTCGCCAACTCTACTCCTTGCATCTTCACCATTCCACTGACCTCCCTCTCATTTACACAGATGTATTCTGTCTTGTTCCTACTGACCTTCATTCTTCTCCTCTCTAGAGCATATCTCCACCTTTCCAGGGTCTCCTCGACTTGCTCCCTAATATCGCTACAGATCACAATGTCATCAGCAAACATCATAGTCCACAGGGTCTCCTGTCTAATCTCGTCTGTCAACCTGTCCATCACCATTGCAAATAAGAAAGGGCTCAGAGCCTATCCCTGATGTAATCCCACCTCCAACTTGAATGCATCCGTCACTCCTACCGCAGACCTCACCACTGTCACACTTCCCTTGTACATATCCTGTACAACTCTTACGTACTTCTCTGCCACTCCTGACTTCCTCATACAATACCACAGCTCCTCTCGAGGCACTCTGTCATATGCTTTCTCCAGGTCCACAAAGACGCAATGCAACTCCTTCTGGCCTTCTCTAAACTTCTCCATCAACATCCTCAGAGCAAACATTGCATCTGTGGTGCTCTTTCTTGGCATAAAACCATACTGCTGCTCACTAATCATCACTTCATTTTTTAACTGAGCTTCCACTACTCTTTCCCATAACTTCATGCTGTGGCTCATCAATTTTATTCCCCTGTAGTTACTGCAGTCCTGCACATCCCCCTTATTCTTAAATATCAGCACCAGTACACTTCTTCTCCACTCCTCAACTTGATAACATGTGAAAGCTTATTAGGTGCACTTTCACCCAATGAGGTCCACTTGTCTAATCAAGTGATCTTTAAAAGGGCCTTAATTCAAAGCTTATGTCACAATAAGGCTAAGGTCAGTGTCCCATAATGCCTCAAATGTCACCAGAAACAGAG
Organism: Erpetoichthys calabaricus; assembly: GCF_900747795.2. Classification (NCBI taxonomy): domain Eukaryota; kingdom Metazoa; phylum Chordata; class Cladistia; order Polypteriformes; family Polypteridae; genus Erpetoichthys; species Erpetoichthys calabaricus. The sequence goes on from NC_041406.2 coordinate 72,739,906, forward strand.
GAAAAGGCCATTGGAATACAGCAGACACACGCGTGCCAGCATTTACTAGATACAATGTGGATTAAGCCATTCCACCATGTCTCTTCTGTGGGAAATGTTTTAGCAGACAGGCAGCCTTGCAGGATTTGATTATCTTCAATTGACCACACCAGAGCAGGACCCACTCATGAGACTCGTCATTCTGAACTGCTGCACACACAATGACCAATTCAGTGACAAGATGATGAGGGAAAGGCTTTAGGCTACTGGCCTCAGAAAATAGGTGAGCCCTAGCCTCATGGATCACTGTTTGGTTAGCTTTGCTCACAATAGTCAGAGATGTGTTCCTCTGCGGCAACTTTATCAGGCCCTACCTTAGATAAAAAATATAGCATCCTACCACTACAGGATATGAAATTCAACGGTTGTCTGCACCAAAGGTGTGCAGCTGTGATGACTTGAAGACACACAAGATACTGAAAGATTGTAAAATGGCAGTTGTTAATGTTCACAGCTTGTATTTGTTTTGTTGTTTTAATGCTATCTTTTCTATTATTGTCATTAGTTTATTGTTATTTCCAACAATGAGTGTTGAAGAATTTCTTTTTTCCATATAGTAGAGGCAGATTTCACTATAAATGACGATTATCTGGATTATTCCTTTCCTTAACCCTTAAACTGCTGGAACTGGCTATAGTTGGTTCCCAATGCAACTTGCCAGCATGCTGGAGCTGATCAGTCTGTGCCGCACATTTGTTAAGAAGCCAGCTCATGACCACTGCTGCCCCCTGCAGCACTGCAGCATCACTGTCCCTGGGATTCAGCCGTTGGACTAGACTAGCCAGCAAGCATCAGCATTTACCTCTGTGTGCTTGCATGCAGCCAGTTGAAGTGCAGTTGGCTCAGTGATTTACTGAATTTCATCAACGGCGTCATTCGCACCTTGTACATATTGTTGCAGTAGTTTTTTTTTAATAGTTTTTATAGTTCATTGGCAGTGTGTAAAATGATCAGTGTTGCAGTAATTGTGATGCTCTTTGCATGAAAGAAAATGTGTTCCATTAAAATTTCACTTTTTCTTGGTGAATTGTGATGTTTACTTAAAAAGTGCAGCAAAAAGTATTTAGCGTCCAGGGGTGCATTAGCCCCTAAGTATGTGGCAATTTAAGGGTTAAAATGAAAATACATACAACTGGTCTACATGCTTTTAATATTTAGCTTTATACATTACTGCACATAGAGACCTTTAGATATATACTGAAACTAGATATAAGTTTTATGACCCATAATAATTCTTTTAATAATAATTCTTTACATTTATATAACGCTTTTCTCACTACTCAAAGTGCTCTGCGACCCATGTTTTCAACCGGTTTCTGGAAAAAACTGAAAAAGTTTTGTGAAGAACCGCTTCCTCAGCTTATGTATGTAACACACTTTGTGGTTCATGGAAGCCCAAATTATGTCAATATACCTTTATTACTGCAAACCATTGTGTCATAAATATAGCTTCACTGTACATATTCCAAGCACATCTTCATGCTAGAAAAGTACATCTTTTGTATGTATTAAAAGCATAAGTTTTTTGTCATTTAGTCTTTGCTCTCCAATTAAAGTAAAACTACTTTTCCACCCCTCAATTGCCAGTGAGTCACAGTCTCATCTCTTTTATCCTTTATGTCACATTTTTTTCTCTTGAATATGACCATTCTCTCTGTACTTTTTAAAACATCGGTTCCACAGCTCATATTTGTTATCACACATTGATATGCTTAAGGCCTGTGAAGAGTTGGACAAAGTACAAATAATGATATATACATGATGACTATTACAATACTGTTATTGAAAAGACACAAGGATGAGAGTTTTATATAAACTGATGTGCATTATTCAGAACAGAGATGGAAGATGGCAGGCTGGCCTTTCAGTCTTAGATATGAAAAGTAATACATAATGAACCTAAGAGAAGAAGTACATTTCCTAATAATGAGGGGATTATCCATTATTAGCATAAGACAGCACAGAAATTAAACAAAAAGAAATTGAAATCATAATACATTCTACATAGTCTGCCTCTGGGGTCTAATAGAGTGCAATTGGTTGCCCCAGCACCCTGCTTCACAGACATGATAATTTACTCTGGGACTTGCATAGTCTTAGCAGTTCAAGGCCAAATTCAATAACATAAATACACTCTGTACAACCTAAAGCAAAAAACAGCATGCATTTTCTTCTTCACTTTGGTTCTTGTGTTTACATGTACTGAATGGGCAAAATACAAATTAACCCTGTACAGGCCAGGGTGCAAAATTGAGCCCTTCCAGACAGACAGTTCTAAAATTTATCTCCATTTGCAACACCCAGTTCCATTCACCTTCAAAACATTTCTCCTGTGTTATGGTAAGTAGGTCTTTCTGCTGGTGACCATTTGTGTTTTTCTCCAAAGTCTGATGCTCACTGGTAGTAGACTGCTTTTGATAATGTACTGAGATGTTGAATAATGTTTAAGTTAGCCAAAACTTTAAAACTACTTGACTCATTTCACAAACAGAGCTGTTACAGTACCCAATGCTATGTAAAGAAATTGTCTACAGTTTCCTCCCATCCTGCTGTATTACAGTATGTGGGAATGTGTGAGACTTACCAAGTTCATTTACTAGGTTGGTCTACTCTCGCACCTTAAGATTAGCATATACTGTACACAGATACACAAACAGATCCTGTTCACAGAACTACATATAAATGATGCCTAACTGCCAATTACTATGTAATATTCCACATACGTAGGATCCCATCCACATGAGCAATGCTTTATCCCTGTCACCATTCAGTACTCCACAATGGGACTCAATATAACCAGCGCTAATGAACTTACAGGTGTCCCTGAGAAACACAAAGACTCAACACACTTTTAGCAATATGCCACTTGCCAATCAACAAAGTCTTACTTCTGCTGCAGTTGTTGTTCTATTGAGTTGCGACCTCTTAGCTTTGATAACCCTGCAGTCATGAGCAAATGGCAATCTCTCTTGCACCAGGTGCCCTAATATTTTCTTTATTACTTTAATCAGAGCAGATCCCTGTGACCCTGTTAGTTAGGATATAGTGGGTTGGATAATGGATGGATGGATGGACTTTAATCAGAAATGTGAAAGCAACATTGTATTTACTAAAGTATAACAATACCAGTAGAAGAAAGTATAACAGAAAAAAAACATTGATAGCCAAGTCTAAATATAGTCTTAAAAACTTACTGAAAATCAAAATGTCAAGGGTGGATTGTGTCCTGAGCAGCTTTGTAATTTAGCAATCGGTATGATGCCGACATTCAGACAAAATGGCCATTCTCTCTTTTACTGGCGATTTTTGGTCGCTGATGTCAGTTCCTGAGTTGTTCCCCTCTTTCTGGTCCTTCAGACAGGGCATTATTTATATTGAAATCACACAAGGGGCTCCTGGACATGTGACATTACACACATGCAACTGGCTACCTGTTCTTGTGATGGATGGGTCTGCCCAAAGGCTTTGGTCTGTGCATATCCATACAGTTTTTTACTCCTTTTTACCATTACATTATAAAGTGACTTGAACAGATGTGTTAAAGTTATAAATTACTGAGAGGACAGTGTGCTTCAATGTAAAGTGCCCCTGTAGTTAACCTGTAAATTCTTTGTAAAATTAGTTCCTATATAGTTCATCGTGGGTTGTTTGAGCAAAATTAAAACTTAATATAAGTCTGTAGTATAAAAAAAAAACGTTATCTTACTCCAAGAAACTTCCCACACATTCTCTTGCTGTGTGGACTTTGTCCATCAGTGCGAACACAGAAGCATCTCTCCAGCTCTCACACCTTAGGTATTACAACATGTATCATTGTTCATTATTAGACCTCTGCTTATTTAGGTGTTTAATTCCCACTGGTGTCAAATCCAACTTTATAAAGGTTAGCCAAGGATGGAAAATCTTACAGCATGTCCTACATCAGACATTACTAAAACACTTACATATACAGTAAATGCGAATATTTAATTGTTTTGATACAGTGCATCCGGAAAGTATTCACAGCACATCACTTTTTCCACATTTTGTTATGTTATAGCCTTATTCCAAAATGGATTAAATTCATTTTTTCCTCAGAATTCTACACACAACACCCCATAATGACAACGTGAAAAAAGTTTACTTGAGATTTTTGCAAATTTATTAAAAATAAAAAAATTGAGAAAGCACATGTACATAAGTATTCACAACCTTTGCTGTGAAGCTCGAAATTGAGCTCAGGTGCATCCTGTTTCCCCTGATCATCCTTGAGATGTTTCTGCGGCTTAACTGGAGTCCACCTGTGGTAAATTCAGTTGACTGGACATGATTTGGAAAGGCACACACCTGTCTATATAAGGTCCCACAGTTGACAGTTCATGTCAGAGCACGAACCAAGCATGAAGTCAAAGGAATTGTCTGTAGACCTCCGAGAAAGAATTGTCTCGAGGCACAAATCTGGGGAAGGTTACAGAAAAATTTCTACTGCTTTGAAGGTCCCAATGAGCACAGTGGCCTCCATCATCCGTAAGTGGAAGAAGTTCAAAACCACCAGGACTCTTCCTAGAGCTGGCCGGCCATCTAAATTGAGCGATCAGGGGAGAAGGGCCTTAGTCAGGGAGGTGACCAAGAACCCGATGGTCACTCTGTCAGAGCTCCAGAGGTCATCTGTGGAGAGAGGAGAACCTTCCAGAAGGACAACCATCTCTGCAGCAATCCACCAATCAGGCCTGTATGGTAGAGTGGCCAGACGGAAGCCATTCCTTAGCAAAAGGCACATGGCAGCCCGCCTGGAGTTTGCCAAAAGGCACCTGAAGGACTCTCAGACCATGAGAAAGAAAATTCTCTGGTCTGATGAGACAAAGATTGAACTATTTGGTGTGAATGCCAGGCGTCACGTTTGGAGGAAACCTGGCACCATCCCTACAGTGAAGCATGGTGGTGGCAGCATCATGCTGTGGGGATGTTTTTCAGCGGCAGGAACTGGGAGACTAGTCAGGATAAAGGGAAAGATGACTGCAGCAATGTACAGAGACATCCTGGATGAAAACCTGCTCCAGAGTGCTCTTGACCTCAGACTGGGGCAACGGTTCATCTTTCAGCAGGACAACGACCCTAAGCACACAGTCAAGATATCAAAGGAGTGGCTTCAGGACAACTCTGTGAATGTCCTTGAGTGGCCCTGCCAGAGCCCAGACTTGAATCCAATTGAACATCTCTGGAGAGATCTTAAAATGGCTGTGCACCGACACTTCCCATGCAACCTGATGGAGCTTGAGAGATGCTGCAAAGAGGAATGGGCGAAACTGGCCAAGGATAGGTGTGCCAAGCTTGTGGCATCATATTCAACAAGACTTGAGGCTGTAATTGCTGCCAAAGTTGCATCGACAAAGTATTGAGCAAAGGCTGTGAATACAGTAATCCCTCACTTATCACGGGAGATAGGTTCCAAGGCCGACCGCGATAACTGAATTTCCGCAAAGTAGGGACACCATATTTATTTAATTATTTAACGTGTATTTGGACGTTTTTAAACCCTCCCTGTATTGTTTACAACCCACCCTTTACTCTATTAATAACAGGGACAACTGCTAAGCAGTATGAAATCGGTAGATAAGTTTACACTTACTGTATAGCGAAGTACACGTAGCTATATATGACGTGATGATGGTGATGAATATGCTGCGCAGTAAAAATGATGACGATGAAGCTGATAATCCCCTGAATGCAGTAGCAAGAGCACGTTAATGCTGAATGAGTGAGATGAGACTTCCTGGTTAATGCAGCACTCCGTCGCTGAGCCAATCAGCAGCACACAGGAACTTAACTGTGTGCTCTGATTGGGTAGCTTCTCAGCCATCCGCCAATAGCATCTCTTGTATGAAATCAACTGGGCAAACCAACTGAGGAAGCAAATACCAGAAGTAAAAAGACCCATTGTTCACAGAAACCCACGAAGCAGCGAAAAATCCGCGTTATATATTTAGATATGCTTACATATAAAATCCGCGAAGTCGTGAATCCGCGAAAAGTGAACCGCGAAGTAGCGAGGGATTACTGTACTTATGTACATGTGATTTCTCAGTTTTTTTATTTTTAATAAATTTGCAAAAACCTCAAGTAAACTTTTTTCACGTCGTCATTATGGGGTGTTGTGTGTAGAATTCTGAGGAAAAAAATGAATTTAATCCATTTTGGAATAAGGCTGTAACATAACAAAAGGTGGAAAAAGTGATGCGCTGTGAATACTTTCTGGATGCACTGTATCTTGAACTTGTTTCCAACTATTGAAGAATTTATTTTAAAGTAACAGCTGGGTTCCAGGGTACTAATTCTCAGCATAGTTTCTCTCATCTGGTCTTTCTCGACCAGTACTATGCTACCTGGGGCCAAACCAGAGTATGTGTACACACAAAAAGGGACTTGAAATGTGCATACACAACTTTCCACACAAATGTTGGGATTTTTAAAAGAAAACTTGACGGGGGAACATTTGTATGTTTATGGCAACTCTGACCCATATGTAAGCAAAATTTTGTAGAAACCATGAAATGATGACACCTTTGATAAGTAGAGAAATACAGCCAAGCCAGCTAAATATAATAATTCAAGCAGTTATTATTATGTGTGCTGACGTGACAAATATAGTACACCTCAAAATTGATGAGTATGATGTACAAACTGCATTTTTATTGCCCTTTAAACTGGGCCAATGATTTCCATTTGCAGTGAAAAACTTTTTGGTTTTTTGTCAGTCTACCTGTTGTCACTTCTTAGGGAACTGGCCAACAGGTCAGGAATATCTCAGCCAAGCTTCACTCCACCATGCTTACTGTTCTGGAAGCAATTAACTGACCGGCGAGACACTACGTCCAGTTTTTGTATGATGGGTGCACATACTAAAAACACAACATATTTTTGCCATCATAAAAAGGCAATTTGCAGCAGTGTCTTGTTCTACTAACATAATCAGAGCACTCATATGGCAATAAGGGATACTATTGAGACTGAAGCTGTTTTTATTAACCGTGAGTAGTTACATTTCATTACTGCATAAGTCATTGAAAATGTGATTGGCAAACATTGTGTCTCAATGGCCTGTTTGGCAGATGTGACGGTACTGTACATGGTGAATGGCTTGTTGATGCGGTAACTGGGTGAACCTTCAGTTTTTCAAACGGCCTAATTTACTTATTCATTAAATAACAATCATGTCATTACATGTGCCATTTAATATTAGCTGTCCACTCTGACACTGGTGCTTTAAGCCTTTCCCTGACCCACAGAATATAGAGGAGAAGCATTAAAATGCTGCCCATGATCCTGCTTTCTCAGTTGTGGAGCACAGCCTGATACTTTTGAACTCAGGCAGCGGGGTCTCAGTGTGTCAGGAGCAAAGCTGCTCTACCAGCCAGTGAAGTTCTGCATCTTTGTGACTGCACATGTATGAGGTTCATTAGCATGCTCCACATATGGATGTTTCAGGGTGGTGTTTCAAACGCATTCCTGTATTGTTAATAGATTATTGTAATTTATAAAGGGAAAATTGCGTAGACATTTGCATACAACAATGGCATAAGCATTTTCCTGTTTTTTTGGTGTGTGCATATTTTCATGCGCAAATCAAAGGAAAGTTGTATAAATGAGGCCCTTGGTCTTTGTGATTAGTTAGATTTCAGCTTATTTAATCTAAGTAGGCCTTCTGCCTCTACAATTTGCAAATTACTATATCTCATTGGCAGTCACTACTACTGCTGGAAGGTTAGTTTTTCTCCGTAAGTGTACACCTCAGAAAAATTATTGAAACTATGGAGGATACCAAACCAGTGTTTAACTGAATCCATGTTGCTAAAGGCAAATCGTAGAAGCAGTATGAATACACAATGTGCTACAAAAGTGAAAAGTTTATTTTGTGTGCCCTATAAACATTTTGATGATAATGACTACTTTTTGCATTCAAAATTTTTATTTAAAAAGCAGTATACACATACTATGCTATTTTATTAAATCTTGCATCAATAATTTTAAATATATACAAAGTGCCTACCTTATAGATAAAAAAGTAGTGTATTTCTGCAATCTGACATTTGGAGTATAGTTAATCAAAGGATGCATAAACCTTAGCATTAAAGAGGTCTCTAATGGTCCAGATATCTAAGAACTTCAATTAATTAAATATTCTGCTGGTTAAAGAAAGCTGGAATATATGATTATGGTGCACTGAAGCAGCAGAAAATAGTATCTTCGCATTAAAGTATTTCCTACATTGGTTGCATATTTTAAGCAAGTTATGCACAACTGTATTGCTAGTAAATTGGTGGCAGTTATTGATGACTGGAGCACAGTATAAAGCATATAGAGAGGTGTTTAAACAAGACTTCATTTCCAATTAACCAGGTGAGTGCAGTTTTGGCACTTTCTGAGTCCTTCAAGGACAAATGATCTCAACCCAGTAAAACTATAAGTTCATTAATGCTATGCCATCCTCAGCTTCAGACCCTTAAAGAGTCAACCTTTCAATACTGTATATATGGTCTTTTTGTGCATCAGATGAAAGGAAAGACAGCTGAAAAAAAAACTTTTAAAAAAGGGTTTGTTAAGCTATATAAGCATATTATGAAAGACAAATATGACCTTTGTAAGCATATTCATTTTCACAACATTAATTAAAACCTGCTTGATACTTTCCATTACATTGTAGACATCAAATCTGAACAGATCTTTAAATTTGTTTGTGATGGTTCTGAGACAATGGATGTAAAGTGATTTAATTCAGTAAGAAGTGCAAGAAAGACTTGGAATTACTATTAGCACATAATTAACACTTATTGAGTCCTTACCAAGTCTTAAAGTTAGATAAATCTAAACTCACATGACAAACAGCACAAAACAGATTTTACTTTTATATGATTATTTTCAGGTTAAGGAAAAAGGAAAGGTTAAGGTTTTCAGGAAAGCATACAGGGGACACAATACCTCTTTAGTAAACATCTATGACAACAACCGTATATTAGTTGAGGCCTAGCTGCCCAATCAGGGGTAAGTACATTGAAGACTGAAGGGGATCAGCACTCTACTGCCTGACATAGAGGACATGAAGACATGCAAATGAGAACCTACAAGTGAAACCTAACCGGTCAAGGACGAATGAAAGCTCAGGGAGAAAGAGACAGAGAGAGAAAGTCAGCTGGTGAACAGGAGAGTGTTTGGTGTTAACTTTTACAGGGAACTGAGTAAGCCATCCCTCCCTAACATTCAGAGTCAACAATGGCCTAGGGCTGGTGCATGGATCACTTTTTTAAGTGTTAAATGGAGGAAACTGGCACTGATCTATTGGGTTCACGTTAGTTCCAGTTCTGGGTGTGCTGTGTTTAGCTTTTTTATTAATTTCGCTGCTGTTATTTTGATTACTAATTATGATGCAGTCTGAACATGTTCTGATTTGTTCTATTTCATTTGTGAAATTATTATTGTCATTTTTGATGTTTCAGAGTGTTTTCCTTAGCATGAATACCACCTTGTTGTTCACAGCAACTGTGCCACAGTTAAACCACTGGAGAAAGACACCTGAGTGTGGAGTGATGCAAATAACATTGTGTTTGATTTTTGAAACCAAAAAAACTACTTTCGCATTGCAGCTCAATTCCAGTTTTCTTCACTGATAAAGAATATGAGACACACATCTAATATTTTCAGAGACATTTTTAGCAAAAAAAAAAAACTGATTAGCAAAGAACAAAAAGGAATGAAAATTTTTCAGAAAGGCACTACTTGCGTAACAACTGTTGGAACCAAACCTTCCACATTTTATTCTCACCAGTCCTGTTTTTTCTTATGTGCATAAGTTTCTATATACAGATCAGCAGTGATAACTGTACTCAAACCTACAGCTACAATTTTTTGTTTTTCTTTCGTGTAATCATAAGCTGACGAATTTGTGAATATCTTGACTTGCACTGAAACAATGTGAGGTAGGGCAGCAGCCAGCATCTGATTATTAGTTTGCTTTTTTTTTTTTGGACTTAACGTTAAAGCAATTTACACATATATATACACAAACGTCCTCTACTGTGTTACGCATATGTGTCGGAGGATCACCTTTCGGGCTCATCCAATGTATGTAATACTGCCCCAGAAAGACAGGATGCACTGTCGCTAACTAAGTCATCTCCTTTTCCCTCCACAGTGATGAGAAGATGTCCAGTGAGGGCAACTGACCCCACTCCTTCTAGTCAGAGTGATATAAAGCCTGGACGTTTCCAGAAGGTGGTGTCTCATTTTGGACTGAACAAACCACCGGATGCAGCTGCTGCAAAATTAGATCCAGTCAAGAACAGCCATCGAATACTCTCTTTGTTTTGCTTATTTTGTTTCTCGCAACACGCCATCAAGTACTTGTTATGTTTTGAACCAGCATATCATTAAAACGGATGACCAGGTTGGCGCCACAAAATTTCTTCTATGGACTCTGTCCTTCCCTCGCCTGAAGACAACTGATTTTAGACAACAATGTATTGACACACATGATAACAACATTTCTGGTTCAGGTGTGTATGTAACAAATTTATAAAAATTAAAAATATAAAGTATGTTCTAACACACTTTGTAGAAAGTGTTTTTTTTTAAATGGGAATGAACTTTAGAAGACATCTTTGCCTTCCATATGCCATTAAATCAACGGAATACAGAAATCTAAAAGTATCTGTTAAATATAGTAAGTACCAGTTTATTTTTTACATATAATGGTGCACATTTCTGAAGAATTTTCAAAAAACTAATAATGCTCCATGTGCTTCAAGTTTCCTCCATAGATCTTGATTCAACAATTTACCTGTTTCAGTTTATGCCGACACAGACAATTTGCTCTGATAGAATATGCATTTTATTTATAGGGGCACTTTACATTAGCAGTAAATCTCAAAGTGCAACATAAAAAGATTAAACAAAGGCAAGGCAAGATAAAAACACAGATAAAACAACAATAATTATAGCATTCTTGTTAATATGCTTTCCTAAATAGAAAAGTCTTTAGCTGTTTTTTTAAAACAGCCCACAATCTGCTGTGTTCTCAGGCTCTCTGGTAGGGCATTCCAGAGCCGTGGAGCAGCGGCTGCAAAGGCTCGGTCACCCATTGTATGAAGTTTGGTCACAGGGGGGCAAGTTGTTAAAAAGCTCAGGGATAGGAATTATACAGTAATAAGCATTTAACACAACATGACATATTCTAAATTTTACACTCTCTTAGCTAATGGTATTGATATCAATGATTTGTCTTGCTTTTTGTAAACAGCTCTTAGTATTGCACAGGGAAGGGATTTGTGATTTTCTACTCATGGTGTGACTGCACAAGCATAAAGTACTTATGACATGTGTACAATTGCTTAAAAGAAACAGGTGAAAGCTGCAGAATCTATATGTACATGACTAGTGAAAACATGACCTTTCTAAAAAATGGGAACCGCCCTGTGCATAAATTGACACAAAGAGAAAGCAGAATGGGCACAGCTCACACTAGCCTATAATACTAATGAACATAAAAATATGACATTAAAGTGTCTGGTGATTGATCAAACACTTTAAATGCAATCAACCGTCAATTCTTAAAATGGATAACTGATTGTATCTACAGCAGCCTAAAAACAGTACACCTGGTGGCTTTGACTATTTCTAGGGGTGCCTTAAGCTCCAACAAGTCTATCCAAGACATCCTACCTCTGTATGCCAACCCAACTTGATAATTTGCAATACAGGATGCCAACTGAATGCTGCAGGCAGGAGTAGGAGGTCCAGAAATAACATGCAACTAAACTGAGTCTCCCCATCCCCAATGAAAAGCTTTTTAATATTAACAAAAAGAAATTCAGACATATGACAGCTTTTACAGGTTTTAATGTGACAGTAAAAAACAGTTATATATAGACTTGTCATGAGAAAGAAATGATACTAAACATAAACATATTAAAACAGAAAAGCATGAAAACGCATGATCCAAAAATGTGAATTTCTCATTCGACCTAACTTCAAAGCATTGTTTAAAATGTGTAACAGCCACATTAGTCAAGAAATTAGCAGCAGTTTGACTGACTGCTAGTAAACTAGAAGCTACTAGAAGCTGTAGACATCAGAGCTATCCTACAAAACTGCATCTCAAGTTGGTTAACCAGTAGGAGGCAAAGAGTGCAGATAAGAGCAAGATGCTCCATATTAGTCAAGCACCTCGAGGATCTGTCTTGGGATTGCTACCTTTTCTAATTTAAATTAATGACAAAGGATGTTGGTCTCGTCCGTTGCGGGAGATGGACGTCTGAAGCTGAGCTCTGTTAGCAGCGGTGTTATTATTTCTTATTTTCCTGAGGTATCCTGCATTTATCCAACCCGAGGGATCTATTACAGTATATGCAAGCATATATAAACATGGTCGGCAAGAAAGGGGGTCAGAAAGAAACAGAAAAGAAACCTAAAGTTACATCCAAGCCTAGACAGGCTAGTCCAAGTTCAAGTTCAAGGTACGCCTATCAGAGACTGACCTGGAACAGACAGGCAAAAGCCCAGACTCCTCTGGACCACGGTACGCTGCATCGTCTCCAGTTGAGTGCTTGTTTTGAAAATGTCTTTCAGCGTTACATTTTTTGTTGTTTGATAATTTATCGACACATATTAAGCACACCGGTAAGCCAGCGTTGTTGGCGGTGAAGGCAAATGCTTCTGTCCATGCAGAATTAAACTCTCTATTTTCTTCTGAAATTTTTCTTTTTTGGGATTTATTAATGGTTAGTGCAGGGGTCGCACACTCCAGAAGCCGCCCTGCAGGTAAAGGCAAGGGCTATAGACGTAGATGTGATGCATATTTTAGTTGACAAATTATAAATAAATAAATAAATAAATAAAAATAAAAATTAGATGTTAAAGTATATAACAGTAGTAGTAGTAGTAAATAAACAAATTAAATTAAGAAATTGCCGTTATCCATTTTCATGTTTTTTTTTTGTCAAGGCCAAAGGTAGCCACTACAGAGCCGCGGGTTGCCAACCCCTGATCTAGGGGTAAACATCACAGGTAAACATAAAGCTCTTTATCAACAAAATTTTGCTGTCTGTATGGAAAAAATCAAGCAAGACTTGCATAGATCGTCAACCCTTCATCTCACTTTAGCTGGAAGAATTAACATTGTTAAGATGAATATCCTCCCTAAGCTTCTCTATTTATTTCAAAATATTCCAATATACATCAATAAATCGTTCTTTAAGAAATTAGATTCAACCATAATCACATTTATTTGGAATTCAAAACATCCACGTATCCAAAGAGGCCAAACAAAGGCCAAAGGCAGAAGGTGGCATGGCTCTACCTAACTTTCAGTTTTACTACTGGGCAGCAAACATACAGCATATTAAAACCTGGACATTGACACAAATACATGAACATATGCAGGCTTGGTCTGCAATAGAAATAGAATCTTGCAGTTCATCTTTATATTCCTTGATTTGCGCCCCAATAAATGCAAATTATCGCCAATATACTAATAACCCAATAGTGCTTCACTCACTCAGAATATTGAAACATTTTAAGATAGAGAATCTTTTATCGGTGGCACCACTGCACGAGAACGACCTTTACAACCATCGCAAACGTATGCAGTTTTTAATGTCTGTACTAAAGTTGGAGGAATAGCCGACACTGATGAGGCAGCAAAAATAATTCAAGAAGACTTGGACATGAACTCCAGAACTGGGCAAACACTTTGAAAATAGTTTGATGTAGAAAAATGCAAAGTACTGCATGAAAGCAAAAGGAATGTCAGTTTTAGTGTAAATACAACATGGGAGATATTATCCTAAAGGAAGCAATCTCTGTAAAAGATTTAGAAATTTATACTAACAAAACATTTTCATCACCTAAGCAATGTACAAAAATTATTAAAAAGGCAAATACATTATTAGGGTCTTATCATAAAAACTGTTTAGTACATTATAGTCAGACTATATAATGGTTTATAGTCCTTCATTGTCAGGGTTCTCTCCATGTAAATGCCGATGCTCTTTCTCTCCTGGGTTCATGACCTTGCAGTTCAGAATACTTGACCCAACAGGTCTTGGGAGGATTGAGAGAGAGGTTGGTCCTGTCACACGCATGTGCATTTGGGGAAGCTTAAAGGCTTGGTGGATAATGGTTATTTCACACTGGAACACAAGAGGGCGCTGTTGACTAACACCTTATCTACTCCTCCATTTGCAGACTAGAAGATTGACAGCTTTACCAACCCTTGACGTCACTTCCAGTGTTCGTCTGCCTAGACCTGCCTCTTCTTTTCTGAAATCTTTATCAGTTGAAGCTCCACCATCTTGAACAAGTCTTCTTGAAGACTCGAATCTGCAACAACGTTTTCTTTTCTTTTCAATGCATTTATATCCTGCGCTTTGTTTAAATTATACGGGATTTGCCTGTGGGTGCCCCAACACTTCATAGCTGTCTGTGTTCTTTCTTAGAGGATGAAGCCAGAAGTTGCTTCTTTACGCAAAAAGTTATAGAAATCTTGAATAAACTGCCGAGCCACGTAGTTGAAACAGAAACCTTGAGAACCAGTCTAAGAAGTGTTTTAGCTATTAGCTAAATAAACAAGCTTGATGAACTGAATGGCATCCACTCATTTGTACAATTTATTATGTTTTTATATTGGTACTCGTAACAAATTACTCTTTCACTAGTCCCTTTTTAGAATCTAGCTACAGTATGTACAGAAATACACCTATGTATGGAAATACAACTACCTATTATGTTGGGGTATCGAGCAGAGTTTTTAAAGTACTTGGTTGCTTGCTATGAAATGTTTCTTAGTGTTTATCCCGCATTGGTGCAGGGTCCACTTTTCTGCATGTCGATCTGCACTTGTTTCGATCAAGGGCATCACTGGGAGCGATGTTAGCGAGTTGCATGTTTTCTTTAAGTCGATCATGTCACCATTTTCTGGGTTGTCCACGGGACCGGCATCTGTCTGGGCTGAGACAGAGGGCCATCTTGGCCATACCAGTGCTTGCAGGCCTCCTGCATTTTCTCCGGTATTGGTGCCACACCTGTTATTCTTCTCACATCTTCATTTATGATGTGGCCGAGCCGCGGAAGGCCAAGTGCCCACCACAGCATGCGCATCTCCATGACATGCAAGGCTTGTTCGTGCATGGTGGTGGCCAACCAGCATTCTGATCCCTAGAGGGTGACTAGGCATGCAACATTCTTGTAGACTTCGGCCTTCAGGAGGACAGGAATCTTGCGATTGCAGAGGACTCCAGTGACCTATCTCCACTTCAACCAGGCAACACTGACACGAGTTCAGGCTGGGTTTCGCCCTCAGCACAGATGTGGGAGCTGAGGTATTTGAACTGGTTTGAAAAGTACTGACATAGAGAAATATAATAATAATAATAATAATAATAATAATGTTGCTTAATTTTATTGGCTTTTCTACATGTTGGTTGATTATAAGCAGCCTCTCATTTACAAAACTCTTATGTATGATGTTGATTTCCCAGCTAGTCCCTTTATGAGTGTTGGTGTGTACATAAGTGGGTCTTCCAATGGGTTAGTAACCAATTCAGGGCTGTTCCCTGCCATGTGCCCAGAGCTGCTCATACAAGGCTCCAGTGACTTTGAATTGAAGTGGATTGGAGACTTATAATTAGCAAAATGTGTTTGTGTTTATGTGTTCTTTCTGTTAAAAGGTATATTACAGGTTCACAGAAAGGTTGGAGGGTGTCAAAATTATTTGGCTGTTATTGTCATGTGTCAAAAACAAGAAAGCAGTGAGCCTCTTAAATGGGCCTGTACATAGGTACATCAGGGGAATGGTCAAAGAGAGGCACAGATATTTAAATAGTTTCTGTTTTCCTCACTAGAATGGAGGAACACAGCCTAGAAGAGTCCTGGCATCACTCCTGCTCTGCTGCCGACGTATCCCCTTCCAGCTACGAAGAGTGAAAGGTCCACATCATTTGGGACTGTCTTCATTCCTCCAACAGTCGCGAGTTCAAGCAGACATTGCAGTTAAAAGAGAAGACCAACTTCCAACACATGGCTATTGGTGATGTACTGCACAGCTTAAATACAAATAGTTGCTACTTTTTTTAGTCCAAAATTCTTTCATGTCTCTTGTCTGTCCATTTACACATGGTAAGGTATGAAGTTATCACTATCCACATTGTGGACAACACATCCTCAAGCAAATCAGCTCGTTACACTGTTAAGGTTTCTTACATATTTTTTGAATAATCTGAGCATTATGATTGAATAGCTTTAAGGAGAATATATAGATGATAAACACCCAAGGTTTTCTAGGATTTTATTGTTACATAGCATGTTGTACTTTTTGTAAGAAGCATAATGTAGTTGGGTATATAAGAAGCATAAGGGAGTTGGATGCAAAATTTTGATATCTTTGTGCGGCAGTTATAATGGAATTTCAGTTTATTGCATAATTTCAGTTCCAGCAAACAAGGAAGAACAAAAGTATTGCTTGCAGAGATGATGCTAAAGTTTATCAGCTTAGTATTTCTGGTATATAGATTTCTGCTTAGCAGTACATTTGCTGTTAGTTTATTTAATTAATATTTTTTCTATAACTATTCAAGTTGATATAGCAGGAAAAAAATCATAGTTATAACAAGTACATATTTTGTGTGCTTGTAATGTTACAAAAAAACCCAACTTAAACCTATTTTTTTACTTTGAAATTAAGACAAAAAGATGAGCACAAAACATTAGTCACCAAGATGCAGAAGCTGAGCACAGTACCTACAAAGAGGCAGATTGGCTGATTCTCATTGCCAACAAATAACCACCCATCAACTCACTGCAGAAGCAGAGCCCAAAGACTCGGCCCAAGGTCATCTGCATCATTCAGGTTATACAGTAAAAAGTAGAGTTTCCATCATTTAGAATTGATTTCAGGGGCAAGAATTACACTTCTAAAAAACAGTTCTAGTCGTTAAAAAGCTACTTACTTTTTTAGCTTTAATTAAGTATTTGCGGGCAGAGTCCTTAAACAGTTCAGTCTCATCAGGCTTCTCGATCTGAAGGTAGCAAACCCAACCTAACAAGTACCAAACCTGCAAAAGAATAATCTCAGATCATGCACTAAGCAATCAGATGAAATCTGCTTGTGAAAGAGTACATTAGAAACTCCCAAAAGCCATATTTGGAGTATTCACTCTCATAGAATTAAGTGAAATAACCAAATATTAAATAATATTAGCATTTAAAGGAAACATTAAATATAAGTAATGGTAAACGTATACAGGGTGGTTATAAAATTCTGATGCATTTCCTCTAAAGTATTACTATTTTGATACAGAATTGTCTTTTACAAGACACAGACTAAGTTATCTTGGGAAAAGTTATCATTTTACAAACATTTACTTAAATTAACCTTTAATTTTTATGAGATTTTAACTAAACAAATCTTTTAACAGTTGTGTATAGTATTTTATACTGTACAGGTATATTGTCTTGCTTCATGGAAATACCCATTATATTGTATTGTATTTTAAATGTCAAAATACACAATCTTAAAACAGTCCAAAATTCTGGTGAAACTCACTCCCACTTAATGGAATCCAGTTTCCAGAATCCATATATATATATATATAGGCAAGGGTCGCAACCATCCGCCAAAGTATGTATGTATATATATACAGGTGCTGGTCATAAAATTAGAATATCATGACAAAGTTGATTTATTTCAGTAATTCCATTCAAAAAGTAAAACTTGTATATTAGATTCATTCATTACACACAGACTGATGTATTTCAAATGTGTATTTCTTTTAATGTTGATGATTATAACTGACAACTAATGAAAGTCCCAAATTCAGTATCTCGGAAAATTAGAATATCAATTAAGACCAATGCAAAAAAAGGATTTTTAGAAATGTTGGCCAACTGAAAGGTATGAACATGAAAAGTATGAGCATTTACAGCACTCAATATTTAGTTGGGGCTCCTTTGGCCTGGATTACTGCAGCAATGCGGCGTGGCATGGAGTCGATCAGTCTGTGGCACTGCTCAGGTGTTATGAGAGCCCATGTTGCTCTGATAGTGGCCTTCAGCTCTTCTGAATTGTTGGGTCTGGCGTATTGCATCTTCCTCTTCACAGTACCCCATAGATTTTCTATGGGGTTAAGGTCAGGCGAGTTTGCTGGCCAATCAAGGACAGGGATACCATGGTCCTTAAACCAGGTACTGGTAGCTTTGGCACTGTGTGCAGGTGCCAGGTCCTGTTGGAAAATGAAATCTGCATCTCCATAAAGTTTGTCAGCAGCAGGAAGCATGAAGTGCTCTAAAACTTCCTGATAGACGGCTGCGTTGACCTTGGACCTCAGAAAACACAATGGACCAACACCAGCAGATGACATGGCAACCCAAACCATCACTGACTGTGGAAACTTTACACTGGACGCAAGAGCTGCTCTGAATGGGAATCCCAATGCCCCTGTGTAGTGATGGGGACACTACATTGTAAAAATGCTGCCATCCTTCGGATGAGATGTAAAATCGAGGTCCTGATTCTATGTGGTAATAAAAGATCCTTGGGCTAACTTCATAAAGAGCAGGGTGTATTGCAATGTCCAGGCTAAATTGTCCTAGCCATTCTGCCCCCCTAATCATTCCTTGTCTCCAATTGTCTCTCTCTCTCACCACTTTACCACCTAAATGCTCATGTGAGGTGAGCGTACTGGCGCAGAAATGCTTGCCATCACACCATCCAGGTGGATGATGCTGCACAATAGTGGTGGGTGATGTGACTCCCCAGTGTGACGATGCGGGTTCGACTCCATGCTCCCATCTTCTGTCTGGGAGCCCTTGAACCCTGCACCGTTGATAATGTTACCGATGAACTCGCAGTGAGGCACAATGATGGAGCAAGGGGATGGTGTACAAAAGTGCCAAGTGCTTTTATTTATTAAGAGGACGTGGCAGTTGTGGCAAATCAGCAGCCCCGAGAACAATCATGGATGCGGATGGTTTCTCACCTGTGCACTTAGGTGAGAAACGCCCACATCACGAATCATCCTGGGAGCTGCTTCAAGCCACACAACCACCACGCCCCCTCGCTAAGCCACGAGTGTGGTGATTATTTATTTTAAAACTGGCCTTAGAACGGGAGCTGTGGACCTGCTATACCTCACCCACTCACTATGAATAGCACTTAGTGTAGTGAGAACAGTGCTATATAAATGTAAAAAAAGAATTATTATTTTTTAATATGCCAAACATGGCATTTAGTCTTTTGGCCAAAAAACTAAATTTTAGTCTCATCAGACCAAAAAACCTTCTCTTAGCTGATCAGTGATCATTCAACTGAACAAAAAATGAGCTCAATGGCAGCAGTACAGAGGGCCTGAGAACAGGGTGATGATGCAGCAAATGCCAAATTCGGAGACAACGTTTTCTGCTTAATGATCAATTTCTATCTTCATTCTCCCCAAGTAGCACACAGTTTAGGCCACAACTGAAAAAAATGAGTGACGGTTTTTACAAGTGACCAAAGTGAGATTGGGCTCACGTCTTGTGAAAATTCAGAAAGATGTTGGAGTGGAGCAGCTACTCTGCTCGATCAAGCAGAGGGGTTTGGCAATATAGAAGCAATGCACTCTGGGATGTGTAATGGGCATAGACCACCAATAGTAGACCCTCTGCATTCAATGAAATAATTTCTTAAAAGATAACAGCACTGCACCAAAATAACTGACCTAGATATGTTACATCTCAAATTTCTACCAGCCTTTTATCCTTTCTGATTTCTTTCATAAATATTTCCTTTTTTACTGGTTTCAGGTATGTACTAGTATTTACTGAAAGTGAAAGGAATCTTATTGAATCACTTTGCTGATACCTTTCTAAACTTTGGACAACTTAGGTTTCTCAGAGTTTTAAAAGAATATTTAGTGATCTTGGACACACCCTGTTGTTAAGGAAGGAAGTTTTGTTCAATTGTCTTTTTTATAGGGTAGTAAAAACAATTATGCATAGAATAAGACTATGAATGTACTGTATCTACTGAATTACAAGTTAATTAAATGCTCATTTGATTTGTATTCTGCATTTTTATGATAAAATCTAACCTTTCATTAGCCTTTTTATTTGCCTGAACATGAAGGAGAATATTGCATTAAAAAAATGCCTACACTCCTTTCCAAACTATAAGTAAAGCAATAATTAGTTCTTTAAAATCTTTTATTTCAGCATACAGTTTAAGTAGATTTTGTACAAAATTTGGGCTTTATTTTTTCATCAATCACACTTTAACTGCTTGTGTGCACTGACTTGTCAAGGAGATATGTATATTCACTACAGCATCTTTAATTTTCAATCAATCTGTCAAAACGTACAAAGCTATAAACATTACAGTACAGTATTAATCAAACCTAAATTGTATATATATATATATATATATATATATATATATATATATATATATATATATATATATATATATATATTGTCATGCACGAGCGCATGGGGAGCAGCTTAAAGACCTGATGGTCGCCGCAACGAGTCGTGCCAGGGGACAATGGTGGGGTACTAACCTCTTTTTCTATCTCTCCAGAAAAAACTCTGTAATTCGCATACCAGGAGAAGGTGGGAGCGGAGGATGCCATCATCTATATGCTACACCGATCACTCTCCCACTTGGACAGAGGCAGTGGTGCTGTAAGAATTATGTTTCTGGACTTCTCTAGGGCCTTCAACACCATCCAACTTCTGCTCCTTAGGGACAAGCTGACAGAGATGGGAGTAGATTCATACCTGGTGGCGTGGATCGTGGACTATCTTACAAACAGACCTCAGTATATGCGTCTTGGGAACTGCACGTCTGACACTGTGGTCAGCAACACAGGAGCGTCGCAGGGGACTGTACTTTCTCCGGTCCTGTTCAGCCTATATACATCGGACTTCCAATACAACTCGGAGTCCTGCCACGTGCAAAAGTTCGCTGACGACACTGCTATCGTGGGCTGCATCAGGAGTGGGCAGGAGGAGGAGTATAGGAACCTCATCAAGGACTTTGTTAAATGGTGTGACTCAAACCACCTACACCTGAACACCAGCAAAACCAAGGAGCTGGCGGTGGATTTTAGGAGGCCCAGGCCCCTCCTGGACCCCGTGATCATCAGAGGTGACTGTGTGCAGAGGGTACAGACCTATAAATACCTGGGAGTGCAGTTGGATGATAAATTGGACTGGACTGCCAATACTGATTCTCTGTGCAAGAGAGGACAGAGCCGGCTGTACTTCCTTAGAAGACTGGCATCCTTCAACATCTGCAATAAGATGCTGCAGATGTTCTATCAGACGGTTGTGGCGAGCACCCTCTTCTACACGGTGGTGTGCTGGGGAGGCAGCATTAAGAAGAAGGACGCCTCACGCCTGGACAAACTGGTGAGGAAAGCAGGCTCTATTGTAGGCATGGAGCTGGACAGTTTGACATCCGCGGCAGAGCGATGGGCGCTCAGCAGGCTCCTATCAATTATGGAAAATCCACTGCATCTACTAAACCGTATCATCTCCAGACAGAGGAGCAGCTTCAGCGACAGACTGCTGTCACTGTCCTGCTCCACTGACAGACTGAGGAGATCGTTCCTCCCCCAAATTATGCGACTCTTCAATTCCACCCTGGGGGATAAACGTTAACATTATTCAAAGTTATTGTCTGTTTTTACCTGCATTTTTATTACTCTTTAATTTAATATTGTTTTTTGTATCAGTATGCTGCTGCTGGAGTATGTGAATTTCCCCTTGGGATCAATAAAGTATCTATCTATCTATCTATCTATCTATCTACCTATCTAAAACGAAGCACCGCCGCCATGACCGCACCCGGAAGACCATTGAGCCCACCCCTTTCCGGGTTCCTTTCTTTCCTCTGGTCCCTTCCTGATGACATCAGTTTCACATCTACCATCACAACTACCCCATCAATTTCATCATTTCCTGTCCGTTGCTATAAATTGTCCGCCAGCCATTTTTTGTTGTTGATGTTTGTACTGGAGTTTACTGACAAAAACCTTTATTATTTCACAGTATACGGGGCCTAAAAATCCCAAACCTTTACAGTGGTCTTTGTGTTTCTTTACAATATATATATATATATATATATATATATATATATATATATATATATATATATCAGTGGTTGCATGTGAACTCTTTAAATTAAAGTTAAATTAAACTAATTTAAATTAAATTAAAGTGAAAGGGTGGGTCTGTTCTGGGACCGGCCTGTACTTAATGGGGCAGCACAAAATAGAAGTGTGTTGCTTTCTGAAGTATGCATTTGTATACAGGCATGTATGTTTCCATTTATCTCTATCCCTATTATTCTATCTGTCTCTATCTATGACAATCTATCTCAATTAAAAAATGTCAGTATTTAGTATTCAAGGAAAAAAACATGAAATTCTTAGCCTGTGCTATAAATTAAATGTAAATAACATTAATATGCGATTTGGCAGCTCATCTGTAAAAATATGTGCTGGTTATATCTAGTATTTACTGTATTTCCAAATAACTTAAAATAAATTAGCTTCCATATGATAAGTACTCTCTTATTTTGGGAGGATGCTTCAAATTCCTAGCAATGAAAATGCATTAAGTTTCCTTGTGAAGTGACATGAAAACTTTACATGAAACCAATCATAACCAGTTTGGTGACCATAATTTTTGAGGACACTTAAAAGTCCACGGAAGGCTCCATAGTTTTCGGTTAACATCATATCAAAACCACTACTTTAAAGACTGTATATTAAGATTGATATTCTCCTTTTTTACTGTGACAAAGTATATTTGCAGAGAAGAAACTAAAGACCTTTCCACCACACATCTAGGTTGATATTTTAAATGTATTAGGTATTTGGAATGAGGACAATATTTAGGAAGAAGCTCTCTCTCTCTCTCTTGCAGGTTGACACCGATGGTGCCTCCAAGAAGTGGACTGTTATAAGAATATGAGAAGTGTTCACCAGCTTTTCTAGTTAGTGAATAGCTAGGTTGAACCATCCAGATACATTTTACGTTGTTAAGTCATAATTGTATATGACTTGGTAGTTTGTTTTAGAATTCCCATGACCTTTAGTGTGAAAGAACAAATGCAATACAGATGGGACTTTACCTCAAAATCCCTGGCCTAGAAGACCAGTATCCACAGACATTGGATTTTATATATTATATATTACTAAACCTTCAAAACATCATTTCTGGAGCTTAGTAGAGCCAAATAACTATAAGAATCTTCAAAAAGCAGCTCTGAAAATGTCTGCTTTGTTTGGGTCTACATACCTCTGTGAGTCATGAATGTCATGAAATCAAAGTTCAGAACAAGACTGGCAGATGAACATTTAAATGACTCCATAAGAGTAAACCTAAGTGGCTACACTCCACCATACACCTCTCTTGTTGACTCCAGGCAGTGCCAGTCATCTGACTAACTAAAAAACACATAACACATGGAACTAAACATGTGAATAAAGTGAAACAGTGACATGTAACAAAATGACAAATGAATAAGTAATATCTGTGTATTTGTAATTGCATTGCTTTGTTTGTGACAGCAATCATGTTTTAATTCAATAGTGTGAGATACACTAGAAAATGCGTACAGACATACAAAATGCACTTGCAGGTGAACTAAATATTTTTTGTGATGTTTTAATGCAAAATGTGAGTTGTGGAAACCAACATTTTGTAAATGTTCAGGCAAAACAAGCTTATTCAGTTTATTTGGGTTGAAATAAGCTATGAGAATAAACGGATAGAAACTGATACATACTATACTTTGTAAAATGGCTGTTATCTGGGCTATCTACAATACATCAAACAATTGATATACAATTTTAGATTATTTCAAGCCCAAGTTTACTCTTACATTGTATATAGAGTATACACACACACTCACTGAATAAATACAATATGTATTTGCAAGTACCTGTTAGTACTTGTATATATAGTGCTTTTAGGCTACGGTATTTGCTATTATGATTGGCTGTTCAGTACCATTACAATTCGTGGATAGAAACTGTCCATGAATCTACTTGTGCCTGAAGGGAGGACTGAGAAAGGCTAAATAGCTGGATGTCATTCATATTCTGTGCTGCAGTAGTTTACCACTTTGAGCTGAGCAGGTGCTACAGAATTATGTGATGTAGCCAAAGAGGATGGACTCTACCGTGTACCTGTGGAGGTTTATATGAACCATTGGAGAAATGTGAACTTTCCTCAGATGTCTGTGCAAGCTGATGTGTTGGCGAGCCTTCTTGACAATGGCCAAAATGTGTTAAGCCCACTTTGGTTCATCTGTGACAACCACTCCAAGAAATTTAAAACTGCTCACTCTCCCAACAGCATCCCCTCTGATGCACATATTATTACGGTCTGCCTTTTACTCCCTGAGGTCTGTGACCAGCTCCTTGGTTTTGCTGAGATTAAGGGTGAGATTGTTATCCTGGTACCATTGATTCAGCAGGTAATCCTCTTCCCTGTCAGCCATTTCATCATTGTTGATGAACAGTTCTAATTTTACTCCTAATCTTAACATCAGAATACCAGAAAATGTAAACATAAAAAACACGTACAAATCAAAGGCATACTTGTACAGTCTAGCATTGTGCTAAACTTAATGGTGCAGTCTGAAGCATTGGATGGAAAGACACAACTTGTCTAGCCACATTACTTTGATTAATTTGAGTGCAGTACTAAGGAAGGTGCAAATAAAGTTTGATTTTTAGGGGGTTTCAGACACTACATTTATTTTTTGGACCATGTTAGAAATTTAAATTCTAAAAAAGTTAAATTTGACTGTTCCTCATATTGACAAATTGTACAGTGTTTAGCAGTGCCCCACACGTCTAGAATACAGGATTCAAATTCTGTCCTAGGCACTATGTGTGTGTACAGTCTGCATTTTCGCCCTATGTCTGCATGGGTTTTTCTTTGGGTTGTCTGGTTTTCTTCTCAAATATCAAAAATAAGATTAATTGGTTAATTTGCTACTTACTAATTACAGACTAATGGCAGAAATATAGCACAAACTAAAGACAATGAATACAACACTACTGACTGTACAAACAACGAATAGAACAAAAACAGACCCCACATGAGTGAGTTTGTGTATGTGTGAAACTCGTGTAATGACCTTGAACTGTCTTCAGGATTGGTGCCTGTCTTGCTTTCTAATTAGTTTAAATAGGTTTAATCATGAAGGGCTTCATGCTAAAAACTTAAATAATATGATCATGTGATCATATTCCTGTTTAGTTTTTAATAAATGTCATTTTAATTTTTGAAATCAAAATAGCATTTTTCACTTTTATACTATGGAAAAAGCACACACTATAAAAAACAATGTTTAATATTAAATTTAGATTTAAATCTAACAAAACTTTTTCATATACAGTTGTCATGAACATTACTGACAGATGGATTTATTAAATGAAAATAAATGTGGAAGACTTTATATTCACAGATTGCTCACATAGGTCACATAATTACACAGATATCAACAATACACATAATAAAAACACCGTAAGCAAGCAGAAAAATATTTCATGCATAAATTTTAATGTATAATAAAAACAAGATGCTTTGTTGACAGGTCAAATCAAGAACGTTAACACTGAGAAAAATGTAGATGAGTTGTACAGTTATCAAAAATGAGTTATTATTTATGATTTAAATTTGTAACTAGATAAAGGACACTTCTGGGATGCAATAAACAATAATTACTGTACACATACCCTGCAAACACCAAATGATTTTGCTTCAGCCAAAATCTAATAGATTGATAATATGTCAGCTCATTAATTATGTTTCAAATTGACAAATTCTTAGAAAAATTAATCAGTTCATAATTTTGAAATCCAATTAACCAATATGTCAAATCATCACCTTGTTTGCAAGTTAATCAGGCAATTCATGCATGAATTATTCAATAATTTTTTGTACAATTTAAAGATAGAGTTATTCATATCATTAGCCACCAATTAATCAATTTGAGGGCATGTAAAATTAAAGTTCCAACTTTGTATATATGAAAATAAAAGATATATGTAAACACCGAACTTAAAAAAAATGCATTTTCTTGAAGAAGAAGCAGCTTCTTTCTGAGCAGAAATCGGCAAAAAATCTATTTCAGTCCTTTGTGTGATCAAAACGGACTATTCTGATCATTTACCCTAAGGTTAATTCAAAATTCTAAAGCAAAGAACATAACTAGAACTACAAAGTATGAACATGTCCACTGTCTCTACTTACCAAGCCTACACATTGACCTCCAAGTAGTTTACAATATAATGCTTTGATGCATATATAGTAGCTCGCAGTAGTAGTTTTATGTTCCATAACATATTACCTGTGCTGCATTCACTGCATTTACTAGAGATGACCTTCTTATAACTAAAATACTAGAAGGCAGCCAGAAAAGAAAACATTCTGCCAATTTGTCACTAAAAAGAGCCACGTATGTAAACATTCATATTACGGTGCTTGTTCATCTCTGTGCAATGTGGCATACTATAACAACTTCACTTTGGTGGCTTAAGTAGGTGATAATACATCTCTTAATATTGCATATGTCAGTATAAGGCTTGTAAATCCTTAATTATGAGGTTCTCATATTCATCCATTGTGTGACAAGTTTGTGATAGCCACACTGCATATAGAACAATAACCTGCACTTTACTAATGCTTTGTAAGTGTTGCTAAGGCCAAAAGAAATCTTTGTTAAGGTCTTATTTCATAACATTATGTGACCCCTTCTTTATATTCATCTTTACCCACTTGAATGCTGGGTTGTTGTGTTTGAACAACCTTCTCCATACATCTCAGTCCTGCACCTACTACCCAGTCAGACCCTTTTCCTTCAAGTCTTCCTTTATACTATTCATCCAAATACGTTTCAGCATCCCTTGCTTTCTTTTCTCCTGGACTTCCATTACATCACTCTTTTGCCCACGTATTCTTTGTTTCTCCTCATCACATTTCCATAACACTTCAACCTACTTTCCTGTATTTTCTTTGACATCTGTCCTACTATTGTTGTGCCTCTGTCACATTTCTTATTCTGTTCTCCTTTATAACTCCACACATCCATTTCATCATTCTCATTTCTGCCACATCCAACTTCTTCTCCCTTTGCTACCCATGTCTTAGCTCAATCCATCAATGCTGGTGTCTTAAAAACCTGACCTTTAACCCTCACCTTGGTTCTTTGACCATACAATACTCTTGACACAGTCTTCCAATTGTTTCATCCACATGGCACTTTGTTTTTTTTCTGTTACAATTCACCATCTTGGGCTACAACTGATCCTAAGAATTTAAACTAAACAACTCTTTTCAATGGCTCTACCCACAGGCTAACTTCTCAATCCTGATCATAACTAAACCTCAAAACTTCTGTCTGCTTGCTATTTATGTTCATTCCTCTATCTTCCAAAGCCCTTCTCCATTCTTCTAACTTCCTCCCAACTTTCTCTTTTCTGGTGCTACACAACATACTGTAATCAGCACAAAGCATCACCAGAGGAACTGATCGTATAGTCAAGCCATCCATAACCAAATCACAGAGCTAAGAGGTTAAAGAAGCTTCCTGGGGCAGACCTACACTAACTGAGATCTTGTCTATTGCCACAACACTACTTCAAACCCTGATCATCACTCCCTCATACATATCCTGGGCAATCCTCACATACTTCTCTGGACTCCTTTCTCTCTCATGCACCTCCAGACCTCCTGAAGTAGCACTGTATCATAAGTCTTCTCCAAATCAATGAACACCATATGTAAATCTTTTGTTTTTTTCTCAGTACTTCTCTTGGGATTAATAAAGTATCTATCTATCTATCTATCTATCTATCTATCTATCTATCTATCTATCTATCTATCTATCTATCTATCTATCTATCTATCTATCTATCTATCTATCTATCTATCTATCTATCAGCTGTCTTAATGCAAAATACCATAAAATGGTCTCTTCCCTGAGTCTTTTCTCTATAACCCTTTCCCAGATTTTCATCACGTGTGACTTTAGTGTTTATCCCTCTATAGTCTCCACAATCCTGAACATTTTCCTCCTCCTTGTAAACAAGTACACTAGCACTGTTCCTTCATTCCTCCGGTAAACTCATAGAGTTTCTGCATTAGATCCCTCAATACATCTATTCCCTCTTCCCATAAACTCTTCCAGACTGGCACTGGTATTTTATCAGGTACTGTTGCCTTCCCAACCTTTCTACTTTTCAGTGCCTCCTTAACTTTGTACTCTTGGTACTAGACCTTCATTTGGGACTCAATCCCCAATTATGCATTATTGGTACTACCTAATTTAAAGTGTTATCAACATATTTCTTTTGAACATACAGTATACTGTATGTACTCCAAAGAACACTCACTTTATTGAACAAATTATTGAGTTTTTAAATCATTTGTGATATGTGCATATTTGTTTATGATAATAACAACACATCTTAACATTTAAACTATTTTTTTTTTTTAGATTTTAACAACTTTCTCACAGTCTGCCCTTGGCAGACTACTCATGACACTGCTTGCTCTACAATATACCTCACTGGAAGTGGGTTATCATTAAAAACTATCTAGCAGCTCCCTTCATACAAATGTGTGATGCTAAGGAACACATACAGTAAGTTCTGAATTACAGATAGCAACACATGCCAAATATTGAACACAGAATCTAACCAAAGATTTACATGTATGTGTGCAAGGTGGCTCAGCTGTAGTCTGGATAATTGGCCCCAGGCGTGGGTGTGTATGTCTTACAATGAACTGCAAGGTTGCTTCTTGCTCTGTACCTAATGGTGCATGGACAGGCTCCATACCTGACCTTGAACTCAATTAAGTAGGGTCTAAAATGAATGAATGGATCAAATAAAGTTTCACCATTATCACAGTACATGCAGACAACCATAAAATACAAGCATTTTACATAATTCATCCTCATAGTTCATGAATATATTTATATTGTAGTGAATTCAACTTTCAGTGTTTTTTCAGAGAGTTGACTCTTCATTTCACTTGATCAGCACTTCATCATCTTCATACAAATACCTACAAAGCCCAATAAACTGGACATATTCCACCAGCCAAGCCCACTAGATGCTGATGTGTACCTGGAAGGCTAGCGTGTACCTATGAAGGAAGTGTGTCACACTCATTCTGACCATCTCATTCTTGCCATCTGTCTGTATGTTTCTGAATTCATATGCTGGTTTGATAAGGCATACAACCAGGGCCGGATTTTCCTATAGGCTAACTAGGCTTCAGCCTAGGGCCTCAAGATCAAGAGGGGCCTACATTCAAATTGTTAGCAAAATTAAAATTACACTATTCTAAAAACAGTGAACACTAAAACACTGAACCGAAAATAAGGAGAAATTCTACACATATGACTAATAAACAAACATAAAAACGTATTGGTTAAGATCAACGCGTATTACGTATTTTATTATCTCTCATATAATTTACAAACTTAAAAATGGAAGGTGAAAGGGCCTCATAAGTGGAATAGCCTAGGGCCTCTTTTCATATAAATCCGGCCCTGCATACAACAAATATTTAAAAGTAAAAAGCTGGGTTTTAGTAGCGCCTTAGAAATGCAGTGTGTTTGACAGTGGACAGTACTTATTTTAGGTGCCACGTGAAAAAAGAGATACGTCAAAATGGCACCAGAAGGGAAATTTGAAAACTGACGGAAATTATTAAAGATTTTAGCATTGGGCCACTGAGCTTTGTAGCTGGTGGTAATACCTCATCTGCCTTGGAAAATTTAACACCATTTTAAAAAGTGAACCACTTTAACTGGGGATTTCACTCTGCTTGTGAAAAACTGAATCATTTACCTCAGCAAAACAGAAACACACACCTACAATACACTCGCTCACATAGGGTCAAATTAGATTTGCCAATTAACCCAATACATATGTGCTTGGTATAATTCCCTCAAATGCGGTGACCACGTCAGATCTCAACACAATCTGTCATAGCTGTGAGGAAGAAGCACAAATCACTTCAATATTATATAACACTACATATTCATTTAGTCAGACCAAGACATAGTAAATCAGCAGGGATTATAACCAGAACTAGGAAATATAACTGTGCAACTCCAGTTCTTAAGTCTTGACTCATATTAGGTAGGTTCACAGCTAATTGTGAAAACCCTTCTCGTATACTTTACAAATGGCTTCACCCTTGCAGCCACCTTAGAAAATTGTCACTACTATGACATAGTGAAACTGCAATCAGAAAAATGAAGAAGAATTTTGTATAGCTCAAAGGATAACACTATTAAAATGAGAACTTTTAGCGTTCAAGTCCCCTTATCTGTTAGGTGATCTAACAATCAAGGTAAGAAATAGCCAATCACTCTCACTGTTTAATCAAAGGCTGAAGGTGTGTAAAGTCATTATAGCTAATGTTAGAACAGCTGTTGTGTTTTTTTATTCAGGACTGTACGTTGAATTATGTTTTGTTTAGACTATAATTAAGGCCATCATAATGACATGCTTTCTCTTATCTCTCCTACTGTGGAAAATTGGTGTCACTGCAACTTCAATTGGGATTATTGGAATATTCTCCATAGTGTGTGGGAGAAATGTTAAAGGCATCTGTGTCAAATAAAAATATGATTGTACTACAATTATGGGCATTTGTGTGC
Organism: Erpetoichthys calabaricus; assembly: GCF_900747795.2. Lineage (NCBI taxonomy): Eukaryota > Metazoa > Chordata > Cladistia > Polypteriformes > Polypteridae > Erpetoichthys > Erpetoichthys calabaricus. The sequence goes on from NC_041406.2 coordinate 72,770,648, forward strand.
ACTTATGGTAAGCATAGACTGTAAATATATGGCCACCTAGCCCCCACAGATATACATTTTTGCCACAATGTAACTGAAAATGTTCTTCTCATCTACAAAGTCTGTATGCTAAGGGTTCTGCACTGGCAGTTCAAAGGTTGCTGGTTCAAATCTTGTAAATGGCAGAAATGATTCTACTCCATTGGGCCCTTGAGCAAGGCCTTTAACCTGCAATTGCTTCATCCTGAGTATGATGTTAATCTGCATCCAACACTGTAATCAGGTCCTCCAAGTTGCACAGAAATCTAGAGGGTTGGTGGCAGGACTGGCACTCCAGCCACTGAAAAAAACCCAAAAAAACCCCACATTGTTCCACTCCATTTGAACTAGTGTAGTGCTGAAGTGTCACCCATTCCACAGCTGTGCTTGGGTCCTAATCTGGGATCCTGAGGTGGTTTGTCATGTGGTGAGTGCGGCAATGCAGCTGTCAGTGGATGCTCCCAACCTCTCGCTCTCTCATTTTAACTATCGTGTTTACCCCATTATATCCTTGTTCTTTTTTTTTGTTATTTTTTTACTGATCTTTATAATTATTATTGTAAAATTAATGCACTTTTTTGCAATTTATAATACTGTATCTGCAGCACACTTTGAAAATATGCTCATAATGGCATAATATAAAAATAAATTTAATTAGTTAATAAACAATTGGTTCAATAGTTCTGAATGGTATAAAAATAGCAAAGCTGCTGCTTCTAGTACTTTACATATCTGCAAGTTCATATTAGGCTGGTTTTATGCACTGTATTTACATGTTCTCCATGTCTCTTTACTGGACCATAACACCATGTACTGCAAAAAACGAAATTTTGATTGGTCGCTTTTCTCACCAACCTCCAGACTGAGACGCTTGAGGGCGTTGGGTTGTTCCTCCGGGGCAGAAAGCGATTGTATTTAGAAGAGTATGTGGGGCACAGGAGGAAGACAGTCTGGTCCTTAGTTATTATAGATAAAAAAATCAGTTACTTCAGCATTTCAGTACAACTGCCTATTAAATACCAATGAATAATAAAATGTAGCAAAAAATAAAAGTAGAAGTAAAAAAGTAAAACATAACAAAAAGTTATGTTATGCCTCTATTTTTGAGGCGGCTGATCGGAGCTGTGGCCATAAGGTGGTTGGTGCCTGTTGTGGCGGCAATCCCCAAACCCGTTGGTGGACACCGGCGGTGAGGGATGCCGTCAAGCTGAAAAAGGAGTCCTACCGGACCCTTTTTGTCCTGTGGGACTCTGGAGGCAGCTGATAGGTACCGGCAGGCCAAGTGGAATACGGCTATGGTGGTTGCTGAGGTAAAAACTCGGGCGAGGGCTGAGTTTGGGAAGGCCATTGAGAACGACTTTCGGACGGCTTCGAGGAGATTCTGGTCCACTGTCCGGTGTCTCAGGAGGGGGAAGCAATGCAGTGTCAACACTGTATATGGTGGTGATGGTGCGCTGCTGACCTCGACTCGGGACGTTGTGGGTCGGTGGGGGGAGTACTTCGAAGACCTCCTCAATCCCACTAACATGCCTTCCAATGAAGAAGCAGAGCCTGGGGACTTGGAGGTGGGCTCCCACATCTCTGGGACGGCGGTCACCGAGGTGGTCAAAAAACTCCTTGGTGGCAGGGCCCCGGGGGTGGATGAGATACGACCGGAGTTCCTCAAGGCTCTGGATGTTGTAGGACTGTCTTGGTTGACATGCCTCTGCAACATTGCATGGACATCAGGGACAGTGCCTCTGGATTGGCAGACTGGGGTGGTGGTCCCCCTCTTTAAGAAGGGGGACCGGAGGGCGTGTTCCAACTACAGAGGGATCACACTCCTCAGCCTCCCTGGAAAATTCTATTCAGGGGTCCTGGAGAGGAAGGTCCATCGGATAGTCGAACCTCAGATTCAGGAGGAACAGTGTGGTTTTTGTCCTGGTCGTGGAACAGTGGACCAGCTCTACACCCTTAGCAGAGTCCTGGAGGGTGCATGGGAGTTTGCCCAACCAGTCTACATGTGTTTTGTGGACTTGGAAAAGGCATTCAACCGTGTTCCTCGGGGAATCCTGTGGGGGGTGCTCTGAGAGTATGGGGTACCGGACCCCCTGATTAGGGCTGTTCGGTCCCTGTACGATCGGTGTCAGAGCTTGGTCCGCATTGCCGGCAGTAAGTCGAACCCATTTCCAGTGGGAGTTGGACTCCGCCAGGGCTGCCCTTTCTCACCAATTCTGTTCATAACTTTTATGGACAGAATTTCTAGGCGCAGCCAGGGCGTTGAGGGGGTCCAGTTTGGTGGACTCTGGATTGGATCACTGCTTTTTGTGGATGATGATGTCCTGTTTGCTTCATCAGGCCATGATCTTCAGCTCTCTCTGGATCGGTTCGCAGCTGAGTGTGAAGCGGCTGGGATGGGAATCAGCACCTCCAAATCCAAGACCATGGTCCTCGGCCGAAAAAGGGTGGAATGCCCTCTCAGGGTTGGGAACGAGATCCGGCCCCAAGTGGAGGAGTTCAAGTATCTAAGGATCTTGTTCACAAGTGAGGGAAGAATAGAGCGGGAGATCGACAGGCGGATTGGTGCGGCATCCGCAGTGATGCGGGCTCTGCATCGGTCTGTTGTGGTGAAAAACGAGCTGAGCCACAAGGCAAAGCTCTCAATTTACCAGTCGATCTATGTTCCTACCCTCACCTATGGTCATGAGCTATGGGTAGTGACTGAAAGAACGAGATCGCGAATGCAAGCAGCTGAAATGAAATTGAGAGGAGTCACATGAGGTGGCTCGGGCATCTGATCAGGATGCCTCCAGGTCGCCTCCCTGGTGAGGTGTTCCGGGCACGTCTAACCGGGAGGAGGCCCCGGGGAAGACCCAGGACACACTGGAGGGACTATGTCTCTCAGCTGGCCTGGGAACGCCTTGGGATTCTCCCGGAAGAGCTAGAAGAAGTGGCCGGAGAGAGGGAAGTCTGGGCATCTCTGCTCAAGCTGAAGAGGATGGATGGATGGATGGATGGATAACAAAAAGTAAATAAAAAATGAAATTACATTAACGCTTCCTCAAAAGCAATATTATGAATTACTTTATCCTCTACCCTGACATTCTATAAACGTTGCTTTTTTGCATTTCTGTTTGTATATTGTTTGGGATATTTTTCTCTTTTTCATTTGTTGGATGATTTTCTTTGTTCCTGATTTTTATTATATATAGCACTTTTTTGTGCATTTTCTTTTTTCGATGTTCATTATCAGCATTTCCCACTCTTTTTCTGTTGCGATCTAAAATTCGATGTTCTTGAATAGATAATTTGCTTTTCTGCCTTGCCACTATAACCAACTGCATTGAAGGGCGACACCATCTCCAGACAGACACACTGCCAATGGCTGTGTCCAAGAGGTCTTTAAACATAATAAGCAATGACTAAAACATTAAGTGCATCAAAATAAACCAAAGCCATAGCTATAATCTTGGCTGAATATATAATTCAGCCCTTTGATGAAAGGAGACAGTGTATTACATGTACAGTATAAGCCTTTTCATTGTTAATGTTTATTCAAAGAATCTCTCTCAAAATTTCAGAAATGTGACAGATATGTAATCCTAACTATTTGATAAATACATTTAAATAACTTGTTTATCTAGCCAAATTCTCTTTCTGTTATAAAACTCTAATGGGAAAGGGATTTTGAATAAAGCTGACCAATGTAATAGTGCACTGAATATCCCAGAATAATCTGATTAAAATATAAACTAAAAAGTTAAAATAATCTGAAAGATCCCTAATTTATTAGGGGTTCTACAGTTGGTACAGTTGGGCAGGATTCTCAACAGCTGATTCAAAGGACCCCAAAACTCTGTCAACGGACAATGGCTGGCCAGCATAAAATAAGGTAGGATTGTCTCTTTTAGACATTTCAATATTGTTCTCCTCTGAACTGAGTGTTGAAATGTGGCCCAGTGAGCATGTTGTGGCTGAACTGGAAGAGCTGGAATCCACATGCATTAAACTGAGGAAGTCATACAGTCAGAAATCAACAAATATAGTGGTGGTGGTCCATTTACTGCTCTAGATCTATGGAGTACAGCAAATGGCCTGGCTGTTAAACTGTAGGCTTGCAATAAATATCCATTCAATAGTCTAAATCTATAGAATTTAAGGAAAAGCAAGAAACATCAGGGTCCCTTCAACTAGTCTGTATCAATAGCTATGGCAGAATCTAGGCAGAAAATAAAAAAGCAAAAATTACCTGAGTGGAATGTTAGAAACCAATATCAGAACTGCACACAGAAATAAAGTGAATGAGCATCAGTCAGGTAGAAGGCATCTATACAGATTAAAAAGGAGTATAATATAAAGGATTATGTGTGGCCACTACAGGAATAACATACTGTATTTAGCAAATGCCTGAGGTTACCATCATGTGATGGGTAAAAAAGTCCATGGTGCTTTGCTCTATTATCTTAATCAAGGCAAAGGGAAGAAAGTAGACAAAAACTTAAAAGCTAATGAGCAAAAGAGAAGTGGATAAAAAAAATGACAATAGAGACAGGACTAAAGGGACAAATGGAAATCAACATCAATATGTGCCCCCTAGCTGACATGAAATAGGATGCCTCATAAATGAATGCCCTAAGAAAAGGAGTTACACAATATAACGAATAATTGAAGAAAACTACAAATGTGCATGGGTTTCATTTTAAGGATGCAAAACTACACTGAAGTTGCTGAAACAGTAGTAAAGGATTTGGATTCATGTTGGTTAAAGGCATTTTTTTTATAACTTAGAAGGTTTTTGTATTATTATTATTGGCCAGAGAATGACCAGTGCATGTAGTAAGAAGGTCAGTGGAAGTATTTTAACTGAAGGCATGTCAGACAAGTTTATTTCCTTTAAGACAGTGGGAAGTGGTAATGAAAGGAAATAGATTTGGCAATTGAAGCTTTTCTGGAAAGCCTTGACATTGAACAAAAAATTGTATAAACAGGAATGTCCAGTTGAGTGAGAAAAAATTTCAGGAGGTGATGAATAACAAAAAAGCCTTGCTTGAGAAATTAAACAAATCTGACTGCTTTTTAGCAACAACAGTTGTGAGTTGCAATGTAAAAAGAAGAAATGACTTGGCACTTAAATGCTTTACTAATAGATGACACATGTGAAGCTAATGTTGAAGAAAAAAATGTTCACTTTAATAATCTAGGTTAAAAATAAAAATGACAACTGGACCCACAGCCTGTCATTTTAATGGTGCCCCTCACCATATCCATAGCAGCAGCCAGTATCAGTACAAGCCCTGGAAGGGATTCAGTCAGTGGTAGCACAGTTGGAGGAAGATTGCATAATTTTGAAAACACTGCTGTATAGTCAATAAAGAAGCTAAATGGCTCATGGCTTTGAATAAACCTGTGGATAATGTAATGATACTGGTGACTAATCCTTCCACTATGCTGAAAACTGAACAATAACTTTGTTGTTTTTGGTAATCGACATGTCAAATGGATTTTGTTTGACACAGTTACATCCAGACATTTCTAACCATGGACTATTTTTATCACAAGATTTTCATAATTCTCTAAATGTACATCATATGACATAAAAGCAGCATTTGAGCGAGCTGAAATAAATTTAAGTTTCAGTCAGTCATTATCACACCCGCTATATCCTAACACTGCGTCACGGGGGTCTACTGGAGCCAATCCCAGCCAACACAGGGCGCAAGGCAGGAACAAATCCTGGGCAGGGTGCCAGCCCACCGCAGGACACACACAAACACACACACACACCAAGCACACACTAGGGACAATTTAGAATCACCAATGCACCTAAACTGCATGTCTTTGGACTGTGGGAGGAAACCCATGCAGACACGGGGAGAACATGCAAACTCCGCACAGGGAGGACCTGGGAAGCAAACCCAGGTCTCCTAACTGTGAGGCAACAGCGCTACCACTGCACCACCGTGCCGCCCAGTAGTAATTCAAACATATGGAAAACTTAATTGTATCTGAGACCATTGCAGATCATTTGTTTGGGAAAGTTTTTAATATATCTCCAGAAAAAGGAGCACAAAGCACAATTATTTACAATGAAAATGGCCCATTTACGTAGACTGATTTCATACAGAACTGTAAAATTATGATGGACTGAAAGCAAACTATTGCAGCAGTTTGTATACTTTAGACAATTGAAGAGTGAAAATGGACGGACTATGTGACTTAACCCATATGAAATTATAACTGATCGCCCAGATCTGTGAAAGCTACAGTAATTATTTTCTTGTGTCTGATTTAATGCTTCAGCATTATAAAGAACTGACACAAGCTTTTCGACAAGCTTCCATACAGGATTCAGATGCCTGGACTCCATAATTTACTGGGGATTCTACCATTCTAAATTGAACCTGCCTGAGTGTGAGTGTGAGTGTGTGTAAATGCGCACTGTAATTGACTGCCATCTTGTTCAGGGTTGTGACCAGCCTTGAGAAATGTCCTGATAAAATCAATCCTCTTGAGATCCTGATCTGGTAGAAAAGGTTTGAGAATGTTATATTAAGTAAATAAATATTACTATTAATTTAAATAATTTTCAGTAGTGGTCTTCTTACAGATTGTAACCATTTAGACATTTTCAATTAACTCCTTTTTCAGTAAAGTATTTTGGTGAAGTTGGCAGAAAACAGGCCACGTGGTTATCCTGATCTTCAAGATGATGTAGTATGGCTCAACCCATCTGTCTATTCCCAGAAACAGTTTTTACTGTTAAAAAGACATGGCCCTTATCAGCCGCACTGAACATACAGTAGCAATCAGCTCTAGACAGGATGTTATTCCATCTTTGGCACACAGATCCATGGTTACCCTAACCTAACCCTAACCCACACAATGCCAGCTTAGAATTGCATATCAACCAATCATACACAACAGCCAGAAGCTGAAGTCACCTAACATAACCAACGCAAACACATCACCAACATACAGTTTCACAAAATAAGAAAAAAAACAAAAAACAATCCTGGCTGAGTTATAAAAGAAAATCAACAAAGAAGAGTGTGGTTTAATGTGTGCTCCTCCTGGAAATGAAATTGTTTAATTTGCTCAAATATCTAATTTTATATTTTTGATTACCAATAAAAACTGAATTGTGATAGAAATTTTTATAGTCATTTAATTGCTAAAATCTAAAATAATATATTTGTTAAGTTTCCTGTCATGTTTCATTTGCAGATTCAATCAAGTGCATACTGTATCAAAGTATCAATCAATATAGTAATATGTTGAGTTTAACACAGCTATTAACTAAAAGAACAACACAGGAAAGAACAATCTAAATTTGTTATTTGTTACAAAAAAACAGCTCAAATTTATAGCTAGTCTATAATTCATTGCTATCCATTACCATGAAATGTTGATCACAGATACAGTATTTTTAAAAATAAAACAATGATGTTTATATGAGACACAGGCACCTTTAAAAAAGTAAAGCCAGAGGATTCAATAGACATGGTTATACTGACTAAAAGAGATCTGTGAGGGTGCAAATTGCAAGTATAGACTGGAGGAGGATAACAGACATTGTGAGACATCTTGTAAGGATTGGCAGAAAGATGCAATTTAAAAGAAACAAAATTACAAGATTGAGCTTAAAAGGACTGGTAACATTCTGCATGCCATGCCTTCACAGCCGAGACTATACTGCCTTATATTTAAGTCTGTAGGTCCTTAACTATGGAGGAAGTTTCTTGTGCACAATATTATATATAATTTACTGACTCAACTGGAATTGAGAGATGGCTATCACAAAATTGTATCAGTCGAGTGGCAAAGCACTATAGCTAAATCTGTGAGAAAAATCTGTAATAAGCTGATTTGTCTTTTCCTTTCTAGGACTTGGCGAAAATGTTTTTGGGACACTCAATCACTACCATACAGACTATAGACGATTAAATACATTTTTTACTTGATTACTAGTATCCTCTTTATCTCAAATTATTTTTAGAAACACAACATTTCCCAATAAGCTGGTCAAGCAGCAAGTTTCTGAATTTTCATCCCATACAGAATTACTGTCATATATTAAATGTAATTTTACAGTTTGAAACATATCACATTACAAAATCAGATTATTCCTTTTGGTTTTATTTTCTTTACTCATAACATCAATCAAAAAGGCATAAGTCCTTGCAACTGAAATCAATAAATACCCTTTAACATCCATCTGTGACTAGCTTATTATATAAAAACTGCTCAAAATAGGTCAATAGGCCTCAAATACAGGCAAATTCAGGACAACAATGTGCAAAAGGACTTATAACATCAAGGTGGAAACATGTCATTGGGAAAGTGGGAGCTATTACTAGAGAAAAAGGAAATTATATTTAGTTTTCGGGTGCTTGTACAGAATAAAAGCATTTTAACATCAAAGATGTTAATAACAAAAGAAAAACAAGAAAAAAAGCACAGCAATAAATTAAACCTCATTCAACATGTGGTTATCTAATCCTTAATAATATTATACAGTAGTAAAATATCCAATTTTTGGTCACAAATTATCTGGAAATTGACAAGTGTATCACAAAATAGGTGTGTAGAATTTACTGAGGCATATACAGTGCCTTGAAAAATTTTATTTTCCCAGATTCTAATCTTAAAATATATCAATGTGAGAATTTTTCCAGTTTATCTACAAAACAGTGTACTCATGCAAAACTGAGAGAAACAAAAAAAAAATACAAACTGAAAACCTTTCAACAATTGGCTAAAAAAAGAAAACTCAAAATTATGAAATTTAAAAAGCATCCATACCCTTTATAAACTTTCTCTTGTGCACTGTGCTATTTGTTGATGGTCTCCATCTGTGTTTGAAATTGGTGGTCAGTTGTTCTCAATTAATTAATGATGATGATAACCACAACATTGGATTACTGAGGTCTAACAGTTTGGTAGAGATTTTTCCACAAAGCAAACCAAAATTAAGGAAAGAAAGAAAGAAAGAAAGAAAGAAAGAAAGAAAGAAAGAAAGAAAAAGATAGATAGATAGATAGATAGATAGATAGATAGATAGATAGATAGATAGATAGATAGATAGATAGATAGATAGATAGATAGATAGATACTTTATTAATCCCAAGGGGAAATTCACATACTCCAGCAGCAGCATACTGATACAAAAAACAATATTAAATTAATTGTTGGGCCTGGGCCTCCTAAAATCCACCACCAAAAAAGCATGGTATGGAATAAATTAACAGAGAAACACAGATCTGGGGAAAGGTACAAAATCATCTATGAGGTACCAAACATACCTCAAAATCAGGGCAGTTCATCATAAGTAGAAAAAATATTAAACTAAATCAGAATGTATACATAATATACACTTATATTGTAGAGAGGCAGCACAGTCGCAGAATGGTAGGGCTGTTGCCTCAAAGATCCAGTGTCCTGGGTTCAAATCCTATACACAAACCCTATCTGTGTGGAGTTTGCAATTTCTATAATCTGAAAATGTGTCATGGCCCCCTAAAGAAACAATGTTTTTGCAGAAACCAGGGAGAAAGTAAGGACTTGAGGAAATAGCAAGAGATAAGTGAAAAAATTCCCATCTCATATGAGGCATTAGGAACATCCAACTCAGAAGGAAGAGATCTTGCTGTGCATGAAAGTGGAAAGGTACACTTGAACCTACTGAGGAGGTCTCATAGAGCAGGCAAAGAGCCAGAATTAACTTCTGACTGATAGGGAGAGAGAGATGATTTCTAGCTGGAAAAAGGGAACTATTCTTCCTTTTTAATGAATACATTTTGGAAAGACTGATGAGAGGACTATACCTTCATTTCAAGCTGTTAGATGACCGCATGAACTTCTTGATTGGAAAGAACAGAATATATTTCACATTACATTAGAAAGACTTTATTTTTTGCCAAATAAAAAAGGTAAGGTCAAACAAAATAAGTATCATATATACATGCCAAATCTCTATCATCGTCTTAAGAGTTTGCTTCTAGTTCTCCATGTCAGATTGCCATCATTGGGTCTTCCCTTCATGACTTTCAAAGAGTCATAAAAGATTTTCATGAAGGAGAGCAAACCTCTTTGTCCGCTTAATCTGTGTCTCACCCAGATACATTTTTTAAAAGCTTTAAGAGTAATCACTTTAACAACATCGCTAGGTAGTTTATATTGGATTTTCTCACTACTTTGCTTCATGATATCAATTTTACTATACTTCTTTTAAAGTTCTCACAGTGTCTTGAAGTGAGTGTTTTATTATTTACTGTAGCTGGATGCATTTTGCTGAATAAACATTTTTAAATTTTTAGAGAATATTAAACACCTAGATTAGTTTTAGTCCTACTAGTTTGTCTAAGCAGGGCCTGGCCTTTGTTTCACTTTTTTGAACAGATTTAAATGCTGCTATTCATGATTACAGCATAATGACCAGAGCTACAGAGATTATTTATGATGTAGCCTCTCTGATGCAGTACACAAATTTTATTAACATGCTTTTGATTCGGTACTTTTTAATGATGTAACCCAACATTAACCTTTAATTTATTCGGTATAATTCCTGGTGGATGGTTTTTTTTTTTGCTAACATAAAACCTTTAAATAAGTTCACAGTTTGCATTTTCCAGGTCAATGTCATCTATGCTACACTCATAAATAATGCTACTCATTATTTCTGAGCCTAGGTGATCAAAATGTACTGGGTCAGCTGGGCCAAAGTCCAATGACCCCCCCCCAAGCTCATGCACCTATGATCTCTAGATATCATTAAAAACACAAAAAGGTCTCTGATTTGCTGTCTTAGCACAACATCTAAAACAAAGTAAAGTTCAGTGTGTGACAAATCAATGCAAAAAGAGTCCTAAATATGAAAAAGCACACAAAGAATAGATCAACAAATAAAACATAAATTACAAAGGAATACAGAACATTGCTGTTCCTGTATATGAGGTGAGAGGGGTTGCCAACAAGGCCACTTTTTCCCTGTGTGTCAGGAGTGATAGGTCAATAACAAGGCCACTCACAAGTACCCCCACAAATCACTCCCTTTTCATTTTATGAGACAATCAACACCTCTTCATCCTAAACATGGCTTGTTCACGCTAACTTGTCTTTTAACTTGAGACTCTAAAGTGGGGTACTCAATTCTGGTCCTGGAGGTCTGCAGTGGCTGCAGGCTTTTGGTTTAACCAAATTTTTAATTAGAACCCATTTATTTAAACCAATATGTTTTTAGGTTCATTTTTAGTTTACCTATTTGTTAGGATTCAGAACTCTTAATTCACTATTTCTATTTTAAACAGGTGCATTAAGGTTTTAATTGCTGCCTGTTTTCTTAACCAACCATTAGTTCATAAAAGGGTGCAGATGACAAAGGAACAATTAGCTCTCCAACTAATGAGCTACCATTTAAACCTGTGTATATGCATCATGAATTATTTGTGTTAATAAAATATTTTGAAATAAATAAGGAAGAAGGCAGGGAGGGACTAATAGGTACAAATCTGTTCTAAACCACAAAACATATGGATAATGTTCTCAGTAAATGAAAAATCTACAATGCGATAAAGATTTGTCTCAGAAGAATGGAAGCATTAAGAAGTCATAAATTTAATGCCAAGTTTCATAACCTGTTAGGCTTGGCCTCTAATTACAACCCCAATTCCAATGACGTTAGGACGTTGTGTAAAACATAAATAAAAAACAGAACACAATGATTTGCAAATCCTTTTCAACCTGTATTCAATTGAATACACTACAAAGACAAGATATCGAATGTTCAAACTGATAAACTTTATTGCTGTTTTGCAAATCTTCACTCATTTTGAATTTGATGCCTGCAACACGTTCCAAAAAAGCTGGGACAGGGGCATGTTTACCACTGTGTTATATCACCTTTCCTTTTAACAACACTCAATAAGCGTTTGGGAACTGAGGACACTAATTATTGAAGCTGTGTAGGTGGAATTCTTTCCCATTCTTGCTTGATGTACAACTTCAGTTGCTCAACAGTCCGGGGTCTCAGTTGTCGTATTTTGCGCTTCATAATGCGCCACACATTTTCAATGGGAGACAGGTCTGGACTTCAGGCGGGCCAGTCTAGTACCCGCACTCTTTTACTACAAAGCCACGCTGTTGTAACACATGCAGAATGTGGCTTTGCATTGTCCTGCTGAAATAAGCAGGGACGTCCCTGAAAAAGACATCGCTTGGATGGCAGCATATGTTGCTCCAAAACCTGTATGTACCTTTCAGCATTAATGGTGCCTTCACAAATGTGCAAGTTAGCCATGCCATGGGCACTAACACACCCCCATACCATCACAGATGCTGGCTTTTGATCTTTGCGCTGATAACAATCCGGATGGTCCTTTTCCTCTTTGGCCCAGAGGACACAACGCCCATGATTTCCAAAAACAATTTGAAATGTGGATGCGTCAGACCACAGCACCCTTTTCCACTTTGTGTCAGTCCATCTCAGATGAGTTGGGCCCACAGAAGCCGTCGGCGCTTCTGGGTGTTGTTGATATATGGCTTTCGCTTTGCATGGTAGAGTTTTAACTTGCACTTGTAGATGTAGCGACAAACTGTGTTAACTGACAATGGTTTTCTAAAGTATTCCTGAGCCTACGTGGTAATATCCTTTACAGAATGATGTCAGTTTTTAATGTAGTGCCGCCTGAGGGATCGAAGGTCACGGGCATCCAGTGTTGGTATTCGGCCTTGCTGCTTACGTGCAGAGATTTCTCCAGATTCTCTGAATCTTTTGATGATATTATGGACAGTAGATGATGAAATCCCTAGATTCCTTGCAATTGTACATTGAAAAACGTTGTTCTTAAACTGCTGGACTATTTGCACATGCAGTTGTTCACAAAGTGGTGAACCTCGCCCCATCCTTGCTTGTGCCTTTGGGGATGCTCCTTTTATACCCAATCATGACAAACACCTGTTTCCAATTAACCTGTTCACCTGTAGAATGTTCAAAACAGGTGTTTTTTGAACATTCCTCAACTTTCCCAGTCTTTTGCTGCCCCTGTCCCAGCTTTTTTGGAACGTGTTGCAGCCATCAAATTCAAAATGAGTGAAGATTTGCAAAACAACAATAAAGTTTATCAGTTTGAACATTCAATATCTTGTCTTCGTAGTGTATTCAATTGAATATAGGTTGAAAAGGATTTGCAAATCATTGTATTCTGTTTTTAATTACGTTTCACACTAAGTCCCAACTTTATTGGAATTGGAGTATAATGAAAACTTACGGCCACTGCAGTCCTCGGGCACCTGAGTTAAGTACCCCTGTTCTTAAGCCTCTGTAGTGCAACTTTCAAATGTTTCCCAGGGTAACTTCAACCCATGCCTCCAAATCGCTTCTTGGATCAGGAGCAGCACTTCTTTAGCTATACATATACGAGACTACACCGCTCTGGCAGCTCGGAACCCTGGAACCCTTGCTAGCCTCTAAAAATGTAGGTCTTCAAGGAACTAAAAAGAACTGAGCAAAATTTATAAGTATACATTTAATTCTGCATGTCCTGAGGGGTACATTTAATCCACCCAGTTTAGAGTCATAAAATAGAAGCAAATGTAGTGGACAGTATGCTAGGTCCTTTGCAGGGCTCAGTTCACAGCCAAACGAGAAAAGAGTGCACTGTGTGCAATCCAGTAACAAAAAATTACAAATAAAGTGTTAGTTTCATTTTCATCCAGCTGTTTGCTATTGATATTTTGAATCAGTGTGATCATGTGGCGCAGCGGCCAGTGTTCATACTTAGAACTGGAAAAAAAGAATGGATATTATTTATTTCATAGCACATGAAGGACAAAACATATTTACTGTATATAACCCAAGAAAATAATCAAATTTGACTATGTTTCTCGTCAGTTTCATGAAGGTTCATATATGGGCTTATGATTTAATAGCAAATGCTGGCCAGTGAAATCTGCAGTTTCTCTTACAATAAAAAGTAAAGCAAAAGTAACACACTGTTTATAACGCATTCCATTTTATAAAAACTATATAACATTTTTGAGTTACTTTTTTATATGTAATGAGTAATGTAACTAAGTTACTTTTAAAAATAATATTTCCTAACATTGGTTCCTACAGCTATAAGACTAACAACTGCACTCCTGTGCCATTCAGTGTTCATACCTGTTAAACACAATGCATTGTTTTATTTGAAAGAAACGAACTAAAAATGTTTGTAGTGTATAGAAATAAATAAAAGTAAAGCTAAGTCAAAGGGTTGTATGCTGTCTTTTTAACAGAGAAGGAAAACATGGGTAAAAATTCCATTACTCTTATAATATAGTCATATAGAGTTGAATTTGAAACAGGAAGAATTAACTTGTGGAGACAGTCATTTCAAATCCTAATAAAGGAACAAGGATAGTCAATCATGCTGGGCCTTAAAAAATCATACCTTTCATTGCTGACATGCCTCTCTCTTCATTGTGTATTTTTATAATTTGCTTTTCAGCACAGGGGATCAATTTTGTTAGTACAAATCTGATCTAGTACGTGTAATGACAGTGCAGATGGCACCACACAGGGATAACTTGGCACAGACTCAATTTAAACTTTATAATGGAGCCAGATTAAAACAAGGAAACCTTCACAGTGCTGACGATATTCTGAACATCTGCCATTGAGGAAACTAGGCTTTAAGATTAAAACAAATTAGGGAAAATGGAATACTTGCTAAAATGACAGCAATCTGCAGTCATTCATTGCTAGCCTACTTCAAAAGCAGAATTCAGCTGATTAGTACAATTATATGCTAATATCACAAAGATTCGTTTTGTCATGTTTGAGAAAATTTGTTTAAAGTTGGCTATTAATGATAGAAAAGCAAAGAGGATCTGAACCTAAAAAATGGAAAATTCTTGAAAGGAAGCAGATTGAATTTTCTTTTATATTTAGTAACCATGAACATTTGCTAGAACTGTATTAAATGCACAAAGTTCGTGACATTTTATGACTTTCAAGTAAAGTACTGTACTGTCAAACTAGGAGTATTATTTTACATTATCTAAAATAGGTAATTTGATTCATTTTATACTTTTGTAATGTCTGAAGAAAGTATCTGTTATCACTAAGGATATAAGGGATGAAATATAATTAATTTATAAAACTGTTAAATGATAGTACGGCTCCACAATGAATGAAAAACTGTACTGACTGCTTCCATTAAAATACAGGATGAGCTGTATGTTTTTATATAAAATAAATGTTTTATATAAATGTATTTACATTATAAGTACAGAAAAGCCTGTAATTAAATGTCTACAGTGTTCAAATGCCTGAATAACATAAGTGTACTCTGCTATAAAATGTTGTGCACTTGATGAATTCTACAACAGAGATGACAATGGACTTTGCTCAAAACAAACCTCTTGTTTACATTATTTGTTGTAACCACTCACAGATGCGATTCAGCTGGTTTATAAAATCATGTAAAAGATTTATCTGATAGAAGATCTAATCCACATTGTAATCTGCATTTTGTTCAAAGCAGCCCAGCTTTATACACAGACAATTTACCCATGAAACAGGTCATTAATATTAAATAAGAATTACAAATCTTGTTTTCCATTGAAGACAATAGAAAAAATATTTTATGTACAATGACAGTGAATCACTTGAAACAACATTTTAGCTGACATTCTTTACGTGTTCTATGATTCTGAGATGGCCAATATGATTTATTATGCTGTGGTGTGCTGGGTCGGTAGCACCACGTCAAGAGAGGGCCACTGAAACAACAAGCAAATTAAAAAGGCATGGTCAGGTATGGGACACACTCTGGATATCCTAGAGGTCGTAGCAAAGGAGAGAATTAAAACAAACCTGAGTGCCATTATGAGCAATCGATCGATAGATTTGCAGATCTATTCATCTGTCTATTTTTCAAGAAAATAAGACATTTTCACTATTTAAATATCCACCTCATAATTCTAACTTATAAATAAGACAGCACTTTAATCTCTATCTGATCACCTTTATTATATGAAAATTACAAATGCAGAAATTTAAAGCGGATTTCTGATTACCTAACAGAGGAGATCATGATATTATATGCAGCAGCTGCACTGTGTACAGGTTTTCACTGTAGCTCTTAATCAAATAATATTCTTCTTTAAAAAGATACATTTACTGCATTGAAAATTCAACTTCTTTATTATTTTCTGTCTAAAATAATGTTAAAATGTAAAAAAATGATTGGCAAAGAAACCAAAGAGATATTTTCGTTTGTTAACACTAGAATTACCAGAGCCAACGAAAAAACTTGTAAATCCAGCCCACCTTAAATCCCTTCGCACCTCTCCGTCAGCGTCTTTTGCCTATACATATTTAAAAGATAAAAGACGTTGACGGAGAGGTGCGAAGGGATTTAAGGTGGGCCGGATTTACAAGTTTTTTCGTTGGCTCTGGTAATTCTAGTGTTAAATCCTAAAAACATAACGTGCAGGCTATATAACTAAGTGTATAACAGGCAAAAAAAGGAAATGAAAAGAGCCTATTAATTTATATATTTGACATGACGACTGATTACAACATTATATTATATACTCTCAGTCATGATCACAATACAACACCCACCCCCCCAACCACCCCAGATCTGACGCAGTTACTTTGAAACTGGGAATAACTGTAGATGTGAGTGGTGTTTTGAAACAATTGAAATGGAAATTCTCTGATCTGGAGGGATAAAAGCTGACACATAAACGCTGGTGAATCGGCCTTCTTCGTATTTCACGGTCACTTGAATTTTTTTATTCAGTTTTATTGAGTGTTCCTGCTCACGCTGAATTAGTATGCACCTTATGGTCCATGATGTCAAAGCCGCACTGACAAAAAAGCAGAGACATAGGTATATATGATATTTGGAATAACTCATTTTATGACCTGTATAGTACATTTCGGAAAACACTGTGGTGCTGATGCAACATTATTCATATTATTCATATTCAATCACATGCCTTCTTGCGCTTGTAATCAGTGACCGCGTTTTTTTTTTTTTTCGATCTTGCCAGTGTCCACTTTTAGGTGCATGGGGGTGTTTCTTTTGTACTCCAGGACAAGCAAAGGAAAGAATAGTACAGAGAGGTCAGTTCCGCGCTATATGCAATCATCAGATTCAAATGTTAACAGTTCACACACACCCAAGGACCGTCCTTTCTACGTTTACGACATGTGTACCTGTTGCAATTTACACACTTCTCTCTTTGCTGTGGTTACAATTACACTGAAGAGGAAGTGTGACTGAGAGAATAAAAGTGAAAAACAAAACACTAACTTTTACAAGTACTATAAATTTACACTGGCTGTTACAGACACAAATCAAATGTATGTTTTTATTGTGCTGTATAATATTAACAATAACAGCAGCTCACTACTTAAAACGGTAAATTTGCCGGGGAGCCGGTTTCAAACTCACGACCTCTGGATTATAAGTCAGCGGATCTTACCGCTGCACCACGGAAGCTGGCGTATTATACTTGCACCTTTTGTGAAAGTATTTATTTGATATTTGGCCATCAGCCTTCACACATTATACAGTTCATGTCTATATTTTGTTATTTACTACTAAAGCATGAAAAATGTTTCTGTTTTAACGATGTGTTTACACAGATTGTTGTAGACACAAAACAAACATCAAAATTCTTCCCCTTACAATTCTGGGTAGCTCACTCCCAGATAATCAATCAAGGCAGGAATTGGGAGAACTTCTTGCCCATTCTGAGACAGTTGGGGGGGGGGGGGGTGCTTGCTGCTTGGGCTTATTGATACATTTCTAAGACAAAAGACACTGACAGAGAGGTGCAAAGGGATTTAAGGTGGGCTGGATTTACGAGTTTTTTCGTTGGCTCTGGTAATTCTAGTGTTAAATCCTAAAAACATAACGTGCAGGGTATATAACTAAGTGTATAACAGGCAAAAAAGGAAATTAAAGAGCATATTAATTTACATATTTGAAATGACCACTGATTACAACATTATAATATATACTACTGTTAGTCTTGAACACAAACTGGCTAATTCCATTTTGAAATTATTATAATATTGCTTATCACAAAAAGAAGATTTATAATTTAAAATTGCTTTAAGAACAATATAATAAATCTCTGCCTCATGTTTATTTTGAAGCTCTCCATTAAAAATGACATATTGCTGAAACTGCACCACAATATATCAGCCTATTTTTCCAATAAACAGAACTCAGATATTTCTTGCTACTGAACATAACAGCTGTGATTTGTGATCTGATGACAGGATTAATGACATTAATTGGAGTTTCCTCCACAGCAAAATAGACAAGGTCTCCAAAAGAAGCTAGGGATCAGGCCAAAATCTGACCTGGGCTGCCCAACAGAGGATCACCAGACCTCAACCAGACTTCTAAGGCACCTGCTGGCTTTTAGCTGGAGCAGGCCCCAAAAATGTTGAGCTGGCAAAAACAACTGCAAAAATCTCAAAATCTATAATGAAATCTCCAAAAGGCAAAAGATAATCAACAACCTCCAGTTTGTATTTGAAAGGAAAACAAAGCATCTTTATCAAGTAATGATTTATTCACAAAAAAATACCAAAATCCAAAGAAAAGCTAAAAACAAACACACTGGATGATAGGAAAGTCCTGATGCACACAGTCCAGTAAATCAGAATCCTTGAAATAAAGTGAAAAATAATTAAAAAAAATAACTACAACAAATGATTTCCTACTCCTGAGCAGTTTCCTTCAGTTTAAACAGCCTGAGGGAGGGCTCAGGAGTGGTGACGTCAGGGCAGCACCACCTCCTCCTGGGGCTCCACTCACAAAGAACATGGAACCTAACTACATTTAAAGAGACAGTACATAATTACAACCTCACATATGAAATCAACAGGAAAAAAAGATGTGAAAAGTAACTAAAATGAACAAAGACAACAATAAAACATAAAATAGGCATCATTTAAACCTAATATACAGTATAACAATTAACAGCAAAGAATGAAAATTCTCCAAACACACAAAAGGTAATAATATAGAATAAATAGATAATTTTACCATTTAAATTGGGTAATAAGACAATTAAACACATGCTTATTCTTAGGCCACTTGTAAACTACTAGGTGTGAACGTCCATATAGAAATTGGTGAAGAAATTTGATTTGATGTCTGTGGTGGCTCGAATGTTTACATATTAATTAAAACATTAATAAACAACATATAAGCCTGTGCTGTGATGTAGTGATGCAAGAAAGGTACAAACATGAATTTCTGGTAGTCTTTTCTGCTGATGTTTTCTAAATATGCATATGCACAGCCCAGACATTTATTTAAAATGTTGCTTTCTTGCTGCAAGTGACTGGTTTTATCATCCTTCATGATTTTTGATCTAATTAAGCCACATTCTTCAACAAAAATGTAACTCTCTAAACTCACATTGGGTATAGCCAATCACAAATGAGTCAGAATTGAGTACCAAACCGTTTGTATTCAGTCTTATTGATTATGGATATTAAGACCAAGAACCAATCTGTGTCAGATATGAGGAAAAGTCTAAAAGAGTTCACATCAGAGTGGGAGTGTAAAGGCAGCCTTTATAAAACCTCAGACAAAATCTGAAACTAAATGAAACAAATATACTTTTCACAATTTAACAACTGCATTAAGAAAAGGGAATATTTAAAAAAAAAAAAAGTACGGTAAATAAAATACTAAATTGGTACATATCAATTACTGAACTGATCAACTAAACAAGCAGTTCTCACCAGGACTCAAGCCAAAATGAAATTAAGAATTCAGAAACAAGGTCAGTTAAGAGGTACAGGGGTGGTATAGGGTGGAAGATCCTAATACTGTGTTTGAGGCTTACCAGGCTGCTGCAAAAGCAATCTGTGGTAACCTCAGGGTCAAACAGTGAATTAGACTAGAACTACACCTCTAACCTCGAGGTGTCAAGTCTAATGCTACAGGTACCATGCTTCCACTGCCTGTTTTCAAAATGCATTTACAGTAAATGTTTAAGTATGTACTCTATGCAGAGGCTGCATTTAAATGCAAAAATCTACAATACAGGCAGGGTTGCCTTGTATAGGGAAATTGCATTTAAAAATGCAATGTTAAGTGTGTAGAGAATTGGGTATTAAAACAAAGTGATTGCCCTATTATAGACTATGCATTTAAATGTGTACTATGTATACAAATATTTAAAAAAAAATGGAATTTGACAAAATACAAAGTGCTAAGACAATTACTGCACATGTGCCCATTTTTTTCTATACGAAATTGATTCAAGTTTCCAATCATGATGCTAAATGTTTACTAGAAAATTCTTTTTTTGATCAGCGCTATTCCAAGCTTTCATAGGTGTAATTTCAGATGATTATCTTGCTACCTATCAACCGATCTTACTCAAAACACAAATCAAGCAAACAGAAATTTAACCATACCAAATATTCAGTGTCTTTAAAAACTCACCCCTTTGGAAGTTTTTACATTCTATTATCCTATAATAAATTGAATTACCTTGGATTTAATGTAGCCTTATTGATACTGATCAAAAGAAAAACACTCTTTAATGTCAAAGTATAAATGAATCTCAGCAAAGTGGTCTAAATCAATTTCAGATATAAAACAAAATAATCGATCACATTAGTATTCACCCCTTCAAGTCAGTATTTAGTAGATGCACCTTTGTCAGCCATGGCAGCTTTGAGTCTGTGTGAATAGGTATCTATCAGCTTTGAACATCTGGACACTGCAATTTTTTCCAATTTTTCTTTGCAAAACTGCTCAACCTCTGTCAGACTGCAAGAGGATTGCACGGAAACAGCTTTTTATCAATCCAGCCACAAATTCTCAGTTGGATCAAGATCTGGAATCTGACTTGGCCACTCCAGGACATTAACATGGTTGTTTTTAAGCCATTCCTGTGTAGTTTTGGTTTTATCTTTTGGGTTTTTAATAATAATAATAATAATAATAATAATCGCCCTGTGGTGGGCTGGTGCCCTGCCCGGGGTTTGTTTCCTGCCCTGCGCCCTGTGTTGCCTGGAATTAGCTCCAGCAGACCCCTGTGGCCCTGTAGTTAGGATATAGCGGGTTGGATAATGGATGGATGGATAATAATAATAATAATACATTTGTTTTATATAGCACCATTCTTTTGCTCAATATATTTATTTTAGACTAGCCATTTCCCATGGCTCTGCCCGTGTAGTAGTGAAACAGGAGAAACTTTAAAAATCAATAAACAAAAAGTTATCGCTAGCTAAGTAAAGGCAAGTTACAATCCAAAACACAGAGGCAGACTGACTCCCCACTCCTGACGTCACGCTTCCCCCTCCCCTCAGCTCACAGCCTCTGTCTCAGTTTAGCACTCCTGCAAGAGAAATATGATTCTTAGCACAATAAGAGAAATCACAAAATCAACCGGAATGTTCAAGCTAAATTTGAGAAAAAAACCCGATCTAAATCTGTTAAGTAGTTCTCTCATTCGATAGCTAAACAGATATAAGATACACCCCGAGGCTGGCGTATGAGTGAGGAGGGCCCCGCCTCCCACCCCTCAGCCCGCTGCATTTCCCTCGGATTTGCGCTAATAAATCGGTACAGCAAGTGAACTATACTTAGCGCGATGAGAGAGGTCGCAAAATTAACTGAAATGTTCAAGCAAATTATAGAAAAAAACCCAATCTAAATCCGTTCTGAAAAGCGGACAGACATACAGACATATAGACATTGGATTTTTTATATATATAGATATAATAAAGATAATTAGTTTGATTTAATAGCAGTAAAAAATGTTTACTGTACACATTACAGTATAGAAACAATTAATTTTATTACTTTAACACGAGAATTAACGAAGCCTACGAAAAAACTCGTAATTCCCACCCACCTTAAATCCCTTCGCACCTCTCTGTCAGTGTCTTTTGTGTTGTAAATGTGTCAATCAGCACAAGCAGCAAGTAGCCTGCTATTCCATCCCCCCGCCCACCACCGCAGCTCATTTTGCAAAGAAGGTTCTCAGTGCTCAGTGTTTATCTTGGAGTGAAGTGCCTAGTGTTGTTGAGAGTAAATAATATATTGTCATTTGGAATACATGCATTTCATGTCTGTTCCGTATCTACAACGATCTATGTAAACACATTGCTAAAACATGGTCCTTGGGTATGTGGGAACTGTTAACATTTGAATTTGATGATTGCATATAGCGCGGAACTGACCTCTCTGCACTGTTCTTTCCTCTGCATGCCCTGGAGTACAAATGAAACACCACCATGCACTAAAATGTGGAGACTGGGCAAGATCATAAAAAAAAAAAAGGGGTCACTGATTACAACCGCAAGAAGGCATGCAAATGAATATCAATAATGTTGCATCAGTGCCACAATGTTTTTTGAAATGGACTATACAGGTCATAAAATGAATAAATCCAAATATCATATATACCTTTGTCTCTGTTTTTTTGTCAGTGCGGCTTTGACAGCATGGACCATAAGGTGCGTACTACTTCAGCGTGAGCAGGAACACTCAATAAAACTGAATAAAAAAAATTCTAGTGACGGTGAGATACAAAGAAGGCAGATTCACCAGCGTTTGTGTGTCAGCTTTTATCCCTCCAGATCAAAGAATTTCCAGTTCCATTGTCTCAAAACACCACACACATCAACAGTTATTCCCAGTTTCAAATAAAAACTAAATGTTTTGTATCGTGATTGTGACTGAGAGAATAAAAGTGAAAAAAAAAACCACTAACTTTTACAAGCACCATACATTTACACTGGCTCTTACAGATTCAAATCAAATACATAATTTTATTATATAATAGTAAAAAAATAGCAGCTCACTACTCAAAATGTTAACTGGTGGACTTGGGAATTGAACTGACGACCTCTTGATTATGAGTCAGTAACTCCTACTGCTGCACCACCCAAGCAGTCCTGTCATTGACTTACCCAAAGGCAACTTTGTTTTCTTCGGTTATAGTCTTGAATAAAAACGCACTTGTTTTGTTATACTTGTACTTTTTGTGAAAATGTTTATTTGATATTTGGACTTCAGTCTCTGCAGTGGGCTGCCGCCCTGCTCGGGATTTGTTCCTGCCTTGCGCCCTGTGTTGGCTGGGATTGGCTCCAGCAGACCCCCGTGAACCTGTGTTAAGATATAGCAGGTTGGATAATGGATGGATGGACTTCAGTCTTCACACATTATACACTTCATGTCTACATTTTGTTAATTATTACTAAAACATGAAAAACGCTTCTGTTTTAGCGATGTGTTTACATAGATCGTTGTAGACACAGAATACACATGAAATATATACTGTATATGAAAAACATTTCTGTTTTAGCAATTATTTACATAAATTGTTGCAGATACGGAACACACATGAAATGTATGTATGAAAAAGGTTTCTGCTTTAGTGATGTGTTTATATAGGTCGATGTAGACACGAAACACACATGAAATGAATGTATTCCAAATGACAATACATTATTTACCTTCTACAATTCTAGGCACCTTACTCCCAGATAAACCACTTGAGCAATGAGAATCATCTTTGCTACTTGAACTGCTGTGGGTTGGGGGATGGGAGGTGTGTGGGGATTGGGTTTGGGGGGGGGGGGGGGGGGGGTGGTACAGCAGGCTGCTTGCTGCATGTGCTGATCGACACATTTACAACACAAAAGATGCTGACGGAGAGATGTGAAGGGATTTAAGGTGGGCCAGGATTATAAGTTTTTTCATAGGCTTTGGTAATTCTAGTGTTAGATGACCCAAAAAATGACTGAATTATTTGTTATTTGATTTGAATCTCCTGGCATGTGGGAAGTATACTAGTTGGGACTGAGGAGGAGAGAGAAAGGCCAAGGTCTTACTTTTAAAAGCCTTATATGGTGTTTACCTTACACTAAACATGGCCAAAAGTCTCAATTTCTGCACTCATCAGATCATGGAACCTTCTTCCAGTTGACTTCAAGGTCTCCCATGTGGCTTCTCGTAAACTTTAGCTGAGATCTCATATGTATTTTTAACAGTGGCTTTCTCTTTCCCACTTTCTCATAAAGATGTGACTAGTGAAGCACCTGCACAATTGTTGTATGTTCAGGATCTCCAAATTCAGTTACTTTAGCTTGTAGCTACTTCACAGTTATCATAGGTGTCTTGGTGGCCACCCTCACTAGGCTCACTCAGTTTTTCCGGACAGCCTGTTTTAGGTCGATTTGCAGTTGTGCCATATTCTTTCCTCTTCTTAATGACTGATTTAACTGGACTTGCAGGGACATTCAATGACTTAGAAATTTTCTTCTCTCCATCCCCTGACTTTTTGTGTTTCAAGCATCTTGCATAAAGATGCTTGGACTGTTCTTTAGTCTTCATTGTGTAGGCTAGGCCACAACACTCACTCACCACAAGTTGGAACTTCCAGATAAGATGTATTTATACTACAATCAATTGGAACTCCCTGACTACAGACATGTGATCTCGCGTAAGTAATTATATGACTTGTCAAAAACCAACTGGCTGCACCAGTGATCATTTAAGTGTATCATATTAGCAGGGTGAATACTTACGCGATAAGTTACTTTTTGTTTTATATGTGCAAATAATTTAGACCACTTTTCAGAGATCTATTTTCACTTTGATATTTAAGAATCTTTTACTATTGATGAGTGTTAAAAAAGCCAAATTAAATCATCTGTCATTCAATGCTGTATAAAAACAAAATGTGAAAATATCCAAATGAATACTTTTTACAGGCACTGTATAATTTCAAACCCTGAAACTGAATTAGAATAGGTTTTTAAGTTTCTGTTATGTAATTCATTGATCATTTCCCTTTTTCTCTGATACAGTACTCATTATTTTGATCACGTTATTATAGAAAAAACACCAAAGTTTCCCAGATCTTTGATACAATTTTTTGTAATTATCCCAGTATTACATATATATTGGAAATGATTTATTTTGAGACATATAGCTAATGTTGACATTCATACCTAAATATACTGGCTAAGACAGACCAGTGGATCGCTTGATTAGATGTAATTAATTTTGTTATTTAACCAGTTTGTGCTACACCTGTGGAAAAAAAATATTATAATAGATTACACTTACAAGTACAAAGATATAATACATCAGATTATAAATAAGGCAAATCATAATGCTGCTGCTTTGTGTTCCCATAATTTAGGAGCCTTGAAATTCCTATGGCAGTGTCGCATAAATTCCAGCATCTTCATGATGGAGTTCACCTTAAACTTAGGGCAAATATGACACTTCTGATGCACATTTCAAGTTTGGTCAGCGTTGTCGCTTCATCTTATGACAGGAGAAGTCAACATTGCTTCTGAAGGCTGCTTTATGTGCAAACTTAGCCAAGAGCAGCTTGGCTAAAGCTACCTCTACAAAATCCCTGTGGAGCACAGCTACTTCCATTCAGAGATGAAATCGGTACTTGAAGATTTACAAACATGCCAGAAGTACGAAATCCATAGTCTATTAAAATCTGCTTTTGGCAAAGTTTAATACTATTCATTCAAGAGATGTCAAGATTCTAACAAGCCTAACTACAATGCTATTTTCCCTTGAGGAGTGCAGGCAATGAGTTTTCACGGCATAGCAAAGCACATGGTTTTATTATTTAAAATTCTGAATTAAAAATGTGGTTTATTTTACTACACCATTCTGGAAAATGGCTCCTATGTTTTCACATATTTTGCAGTTTTGAGTAACATAAATACAGTTATTTTTGCATATGCTTAACTAATTTAGCTCCAAAGAATTTCGGTGGCTATTTGTTGTTGCTGGACAGGATTTTGTCATGTCTAACAGTAAACTGTGGTAATAAATTCTAACAGAATTTCAAATGTGCATCTTTTTAACAATGTTGCACTGTAATAAGTACACTGAATTGAAGTGTCACATATACCAAATATTTGGATGCTTTACAAACTACATATATTTTGCTAGGATGATGAAAATGTGTGCCAAGCATACCACAATTCAACTGAAAGATAAATTAAGCATGCATATCCCATTTAAAGATGTGTAAAAATGTATCCAAGATAAGATCTGAATAGTGAACAACTGTCAATAAGTGCCCACTTCACTAGATCACATTTGGGAGTGCTCAACACTCAAACCATTTTGACTTGAAATTTGGGTCTATTTTTCATATTGCCACCAATCTAAAATCACTTTCAACCCATTTAACAATAATATCTGGAGTAATATCAGCTGGGATAACAACATTGGATACAGTGGGGCAAAAAAGTATTTAGTCAGCCACCAATTGTGCAAGTTCTCCCACTTAAAAAGATGAGAGAGGCTTGTAATTTTCATCATAGGTATACCTCAACTATGAGAGACAAAATGAGAAAAAAAATCCAGAAAATCACATTGTCTGATTTTTGAAGAATTTATTTGCAAATTATGGTGGAAAAAAAGTATTTGGTCAATAACAAAAGTTCATCTCAATACTTTGTTATATACCCTTTGTTGGCAATGACAGAGGTCAAACGTTTTCTGTAAGTCTTCACAAGGTTTTCACACACTGTTGCTGGTATTTTGGCCCATTCCTCCATGCAGATCTCCTCTAGAGCAGTGATGTTTTGGGGCTGTCGCTGGGCAACACAGACTTTCAACTCCCCTCCAAAGATTTTCTATGGGGTTGAGATCTGGAGACTGGCTAGGCCACTCCAGGACCTTGATATGCTTCTTACGAAGCCACTCCTTCGTTACCCGGGTGGTGTGTTTGGGATCATTGTCATGCTGAAAGACCCAGCCACGTTTCATCTTCAATGCCCTTGCTGATGGAAGGAGGTTTTCACTCAAAATCTGACGATACATGGCCCCATTCATTCTTTCCTTTACACGGATCAGTCGTCCTGGTCCCTTTGCAGAAAAACAGCCTCAAAGCATGATGTTTCCACCCCCATGCTTTACAGTAGGTATGGTGTTCTTTGGATGCAACTCAGCATTCTTTCTCCTCCAAACATGACGAGTAGAGTTTTTTTCATCTGACCATATGACATTCTCCCAATCCTCTTCTGGATCATCTAAATGCTCTCTAGCAAACTTCAGATGGGCCTGCAAATATACTGGCTTAAGCAGGGGGACACGTCTGGCACTGCAGGATTTGAGTCCCTGGCGGCGTACTGTGTTACTGATGGTAGCCTTTGTTACTTTGGTCCCAGCTCTCTGCAGGTCATTCACTAGGTCCCCCTGTGTGGTTCTGGGATTTTTGCTCACCGTTCTTGTGATCATTTTGACCCCACGGGGTGAGATCTTGCGTGGAGCCCCAGATAGAGGGAGATTATCAGTGGTCTTGTATGTCTTCCATTTTCTAATAATTGCTCCCACAGTTGATTTCTTCACACCAAGCTGCTTACCTATTGAAGATTCAGTCTTCCCAGCCTGGTGCAGGTCTACAATTTTGTTTCTGGTGTCCTTTGACAGCTCTTTGGTCTTGGCCATAGTGGAGTTTGGAGTGTGACTGTTTGAGGTTGTGGACAGGTGTCTTTTATATTGATAACGAGTTCAAACAGGTGCCATTAATACAGGTAACGAGTGGAGGACAGAGGAGCCTCTTACAGAAGAAGTTACAGGTCTGTGAGAGCCAGAAATCTTGCTTGTTTGTAGGTAACCAAATACTTACTTTCCACCATAATTTGCAAATAAATTCTTTAAAAATCAGACAATGTGATTTTCTGGATTTTTTTCCTCATTTTGTCTCTCATAGTTGAGGTATACCTATGATGAAAATTACAGGCCTCTCTCACCTTTTTAAGTGGGAGAACTTGCACAATTGGTGGCTGACTAAATACTTTTTTGCCCCACTGTATATGTTATTATATAACTTTTTGTTGTATGAGATCTCTGTTTCTCCTTACACCCAGAATGCCAGAACTATGAAGAGATCTATACAATTTACGAACAAAGTTTCCATGACCGAACGGTTAACTTTGTGGGCTGGAATGTTAAAGGTCTGAATCACGAATTAAAGTAGAAAAAAATTATTCTCTCATCTAATAGGTTTAGTATAAAAATAGTATTTTTTACAGGAGACCCACTTATTAAGCAAGGATCAGTTTCGGCTAAACAGAGACGGACTGGCCAAATATTCCATTCCAGCTTTACAAAGAAAACTAGAGGTGTGGGAATTCTTATACACAGAACAATCATAGGGGCGATGACATCTAACACTGCAAAGACAATTACACGGTTTGTAACAGATCACAATTCATCAGACCCCAAACTCAGGAGCATATTCCTTCTACTCACCAGTGCATCACTGCTACTCAAGAACTGATTACTTCTTTATAGATAACAATTTCTTGCCTACAATTAAATTTTGTAAGTACAATGCTATTGTTATCTCCAACCACGCACCTTTAATCATGGAGCTAAAATCATTATGCCCCATATACTCATCTTGCAGCTGGCATCTTAACCCACTTTTATTAGCGGACGAGAACTGTATAGAATTTATATCCAAGTAAATTGTTTTTTTTTAGAGACAAATACATCCTTGGGGATTTCTGCAGGAATACACTAGGAAACCCTGAAGGCTTTCTTAAAAGGACAGATTATCTCGTAACTTTCCAACAGAAGTAAATTAGAAACCAAGAGCTAATCAGTGAAATTATCAGAATAGAAAGAACATACCAGGTGTCCAAATGAGGCACTTCATAGGAAAAGACATGCTCTGCATTCAGAACTCAACCTCTTAACAACTAAACAAACAGAACAACTCGTTTTTAAATTAAGACATCATTACTATGAACATGGAGAGAAAGCTAATAAGATCTTAGCTCAATAAATCCACGAGCAAGAAGTTCGCAATGCAATCCCAGCAATTACCAACACAAACAGAGACATAATCATTGACCATAAAAATATAATGCACACATCTACAGAATACTATAAATCCTTATATTCTACTGAGTTTAAAGAAGACAAGACACAATCTAATGCATTTCTGGATACATTAGAGATACCACATATAGATACTCTTAGTGCAGAGGAATTGGATAAACCTCTGACATTACCAGAATTACTAGACTCTATAAACTCACTTCAGTGTGGGAAAGCAGCAGGCCCGGATGGCTACCCTGCCAAAATTTATAAAAAATTCTCAATTAAGCTACCTCCCCTTTTATAAGTATCATTTACAGAAGCTAGAGACACTAAAATTCTACCTAAGACTTTGCCAACCATTAATTACTGCTTTTCCTAAGCAAAATAAGGACTTATTACTATGTGCATCATACAGATCAATTTTACTTCTGAATAATGATGTTAAGATACTCTTCAAACTCCTAGCTAGAAGGATTGAGAAAGTGCTTCCTTCGGTAATATCACAAGACCAAATTGAATTTATTAAAGGCAGATACTTAACTTCTAACCTTCGACGCCTGTTTAATATAATATATTCACCAACAAAGTCTAACACCACGGAGATATTATTATCGTTCGATGCAGAAAAAGCATTTGATATGGTTGAATGGAACTACCTTTTCACTACATTGAAGAAATTTGGGTTTGGCCCGAACATTTGTTCATGGATCAAACTACTGTATACCAGTCCAGAAGCGTCAGTTTGTATTAACAACATTAATTCAGACTACTCCAAACTAAAATGTGGTACTAGACACGGATGCCCCTTGTCACCACTGCTTTTTGTAATTGCCATTGAGCCACTGGCAGTTCACTGTTGAAATGCTTATGAGTTAAAGGGGATTATCAGAGAAGTACTTAAACAGAACATTTCTCTATATGCAGATGATATAGTATTGTACGTATCAGATCCACAAAATACTGTGCCTGCAGTCCTAACAGCACTAATAGAATTTCAAAAGATTTCTGGTCTCAGAATTAATTTGAATAAAAGTATGCTTTTGCTAGTGAATTCTCAAGCACACAATATTAGATTGGACACCTTCCCCTTTATCATCGCAGATCAGTTTAAATACCTAGGGGTAAGCATAAAGCTCTTTATCAAACAAATTTTGCCATATGCATGGAAAACATTAAGCAAGACTTGCATACATGGTTTACCCTTCATCTCACGTTAGCTGGAAGAATTAACATTGTCAAAATAAATATCCTTCCTAAGATGCTTTTCAATTTCAAAACATTCCAATATACATCAATAAATCATTTTTTTAAGAAATTCGATTCAACCATAACCTCATTTATTTGAAATTCAAAACATCCATGTTTTCAAAGGCACTACCTAACTTTCAATTTTATTACTGATCGGAAAATATACAAGCTTTAAAAACCTGGATATTGACACAACTAGATGAACATACACAGGCTGGGTCCACAACAGAAATAACATCCTGCAGTACTTCTTTATATTCCTTGCTTTGTACCCCAATAAGTACAAGTCATCACTAATATACTATCAACCCAATTGTGCTTCACTGACTCAGAATATGGAACCAGTGCAGGAAATATTTTAAGAGTGAGAAGATTTTATCTGTGGCACCTCTACACGAGAACCACCTTTTTCCACCCTCTCAAACGTACGCAGTTTTTGATGTCTGGAAAACATTTGGGATTAAATCACTTAGAGATCTGTACATATACAATGTCTTCGAATCCTACGAACAACTAAACTCCAAATTTAACTTTCCAGTAACACATTTCTTTCACTACCTTCAAATTAGAAATTTTGTTAAACAAAACCAGCTCAATTTTCCTCACCTCCCACCTACCTCTATTCCAGAAAAAATATTGATCAGTATTGAGGACTCAGACAACATCTCCGTAATATATAAAAACATTTTAAAGTCCCTCCCTTTCAAAGATCTCAGAGTACCGTGGGAAAAGGATCTCTCACTCAACATCTCAGAAAAGGAGTGGAAGGTAGCAATGAAGAGAATTCACTCAAGCTCCGCAAAGCATAGAAGTATTCAACTTGAAATTATATATCGATCACATCTGTCTTGTTTAAAATTGTCCAAAATGTTTCCAGTGTAAGCTCCAGCCTCATTGGGTAATATGTTTTGGGCGTGCACCAAACTAACATCATTTTGGACCAAAATCTTTAAATGCCTATCAGACAGCCTTGGTGTCACAATCTCTCCTAATCCATTAACTGCTGTGCTTGGTGTACTTCTAGATGGGCTTAAAGTGGAGAAGGACAAACAAACTGTGATTGCCTTTACTACACTATTGGCACATAGACTTATCTTGCTCAACTGGAAGAATTCTAACCCACCTATTTTAAGTCAGTGGGTAACTGATGTTATATTCTATTTGAAATTGGAAAAAATCAACTTCTTGCTTAAAGGATCTGTACAAAACGTTTTCAAAACCTGGCAGGATCTAATCAATAACATTTTAGAATAAGCATTTAAATTGAGGAAGTTGACTCTCTCCCCTCTTTTTTAGTCTATTTATTTTTATTCATTTATTAATTTATCTATTTACTTATTTTTACTACTTTAAAGTTTTTACTCTGTTGGCCTAGCTCTCTCTCTCATGGGTGGGGGTTGATTTGTTTCGAACCCAGTTTTATTAAACTTGATTTGCTTGTATGGAATGTTATTTGATTTTAAGAAAATCAACAAAATGCTTTAAAAAAATTAAAAAATAAAGAACTACGATATATCTCTACTTTTACTCAAGCATGGCTGTTGGGTACTTTATTTGCTGGATTCAGACAGTGCATGGCTCACCTACACATCCTCACTGAGGGGATGTGGTGAGAGATAAGTGAGTGCAGGCAACGTGGAAGGGAATCTGGCGCTTTAATCAAAGCACAAGTGCTGACAAACTTCATAACGATAAAGATCAATTCATCTAATCAAGTGAAAGACAAGAACCCTGACAAGAATTTAAATGCCAGTCTTGAATTCATAATGTTTCCGGTAGCAATTCTTTATATAAAAAATTAAGGAAACAGAATTCATACTTTTATGCCTTCTGCGGTGGGCTGGTGCCCTGCCTGGGATTTGTTCCTCTCTTGCGCCCTGTGTTGGCTGGGATTGGTTCCAGCAGACCCCCGTGACCCTGTGTTAGGATATAGCGGGTTGGATAATGATTTACTGACTGACTTTTATGCCTTTCTCTAAAGTATGTTAGAGAAAATGATCAAACCAAGCTAATTTAGATTTAGGTTGGGTGTTGTTCATTATTAGATAGATAGATAGATAGATAGATAGATAGATAGATAGATAGATAGATAATTTATTAATCACAAGGGAAAATTCACATACTCCAGCAGCAGCATACTGATACAAAAAAAAAAAAAAAAACAATATTAAATTAAAGAGTGGGCGGCACGGTGGCGCAGTGGGTAGCGCTGCTGCCTCGCAGTTGGGTGATCTGGGGACCTGGGTTCGCTTCCCGGGTCCTCCCGGTGTGGAGTTTGCATGTTCTCCCCGTGTCTGCGTGGGTTTCCTCCGGGCACTCCGGTTTCCTCCCACAGTCCAAAGACATGCAGGTTAGGTGTATTGACGATTCTAAATTGGCCCTAGTGCGTGCTTGGTATGTGGGTGTGTGTGTGTGTGTCCTGCGGTGGGCTGGCACCCTGCCCGGGATTGGTTCCTGCCTTGTGCCCTGTGTTGGCTGGGATTGACTCCAGCAGACCCCCGTGACCCTGTGTTCGGATTCAGCGGGTTGGAAAATGGATGGATGGATGGAAATTAAAGAGTAATAAAAATGTAGGTAAAAACAGAAAATAACTTTGTATAATGTTAATGTTTACACCCCCGGGTGGAATTGAAGAGTCGCATAGTTTGGAAGAGGAACGATCTCCTCAGTCTGTCAGTGGAGCAGGACAGTGACAGCAGTCTGTCACTGAAGCTGCTCCTCTGTCTGGAGATGACACTGTTTAGTGGATGCAGTGGATTCTCCATAATTGATATTGTCCTTTGTCTGTATATATTTGCATTTACCTATCTTATTTTATGTTTATGTTATTAATATACTGTATTGCTTCATTTATTATAGTAAGCACACTCGGTTAGTTGCTGAAAAATAGGCATCACTACATCTACAGACAGAAAAAGTGAAATCTCTTTTGTGCAAACCCTTACCAATTAATAAATAAAATGTTTAGTTCTTTTGTTCCAGCTGGTATATGAAACAGAGTGATTTCACACAGAGTAGAATTTGGACTTTAAAAAAACAGTTTTTGCATGGTAAGCTCTTTTTCCAGGCTGAAATGAGTGATAACCATCTGCTAATATAATTTGGCCAGTTCGATTTAACATTCTAGATTTGCTGGCTTGCTGAGATGTGAGTTAGATATACAGTAGATTAGACAATTTAGTAATAGGTTGTCCGGGCTTGGCATTACAATTTTTGCAAAACTCATTTTCATACATCTTAATTCTAGGCACTTGAGAGTGTGGATCAACACAGTAAACATTTGTAGAAAATTGACATTTCACTGCTTATCTTCTGATTTCTGCTCATTATACATTTTACATATCTAAATTTTCTAGCCAATATTTTTTGAAATGCAGCTGAAAACCTAAGATTTGTTTAGTTATTTTATATAAAACATATGCAGTTACGGGTTAGGTAGTGGATTCCAGATTTACTGGCATGAGTATATCATCAGTAAGAACTCTGCTGGGTAAAGAAAGGGTTTGCTCTCAAACTCACTCTCATTTATTTTTAACTGTCATATCTATAAAGGACTGAAGTGTCGAAAAGAAGTGTTGAAGGGAGACAAGAGGTTAAATTTTTACACATTTACTATGAACTAACCTAGTCTTTGGTATTAGACATACTTTACTTCAATGGGATATGCTCACTTAATATTGAGGGTGTCAAATTGACATAAACAGGGATTACTTTAAATTCTTTATACTTTATAATTCTTGCTGTTCTTTGGCAATAGCTATACTCCCAAACTCAAAGAGTTGACCTGATTTTCACCTGCGAGATTTTCCCTTTTATTCATATGTTTTTTGATAGAGGGTATAAACTGCTTGGTCTACATAAGCAGATAACTTCTTACAGTATGCAGCCATCACATCTGCTGATATTTCCAGAGTTGCAGGAAGATGCAATCAAACCTGAGTTGATCTTACACATTCTGTTATGGTTACCTGAGGATATTTTATGTACATTCACCAGCATGGTGCATAATAATAGCCTCTAGAGGTAGGAAATAATAGGGCACCATTAAAATACATTATTACAGGTAATATTTGCCCTGAAGTCCTTCTCAGATTTCTGTCAATTATATTTGAAGATACATACTTTAAATTAGTGTAATAGTATTATTTACGGAGAAAAATATAAAGCAGATTTCAATGCTATCTTTCACATTTGATCCATGTTCTGTCTGAATAACCGGAAAGGTGTATGTTATATCAATCTGTCGAGCTTCATAGATTATACAAAACTGCGTCTTGTCTTTTCTACTAAACAAAAAAGACTAATCTTGGATTTTAATACTTTTGTTTACAAGAGTTGACACATAGCATTAATCTCAGTCCATCTGGAACAGTACATCAATTGTGTTTTTTATTAAAATTTACAAGCCTTGCTAGAGGATTCAACTGAAATTTTCATCAATTCCATGACCACGGGGCATAAATCTTTTTATATGATGCATGTTTCAAGCTTGCCTTATGCTCTGCCAAAGATGACAGTTACATAAACAGTTTTTCAATTTATAAACTCATTTTACTTTACTCGAAAACATGATTTGAAAACAGCACGCTTAGCATGTTTCCTAAGATTCAATAAATCATAAATTATTACAAAATAATATTTAAAAAACAAAATATGTTACAACATGTTTTAACAAATTCTTTACTGTTACTCAATTGTCAAGCCCATACGTGGAGAATTGCTTTGGACTGACTGATGACTTGATAATATGCAACATAAAATGTCATATTTAAATTACAGTATCTGCTATAAACCTATTCCTTTTAGAAATGTTTCATAAAATATAAACTAAATGTTAAAGTAGCATAAATTGGACTGTGCATGATTTGATTACAAAACCATGAATTTAAGCCATTCTGGCCCTTTACTATGTCTTGTAATTTTTTAATAGATTTTCAATCCCACTGCCTCCTTCTTTTAATGACCAATCGTCCCACACCATCCCAACTACATCTAAAACTCCCACAACTTCAACTGGAATAACCAATGATGAGATTACCACTGATCATCAGTATATGGCTGTACATAACTGAAGACCAAGTGATGAGACAACTAAGGAAGCTACACACCGGAAATGCTATGCAACCAGATTAAGTCAGTCATCAAGTTCTTATGGCCTGTGCTGACCAACTTTGTGGTGTCCTCGGTCACCTGTTCAGGCTGTTCCTAAGGCTTGAGAAAGTGTCGCTGCTATGGAAAACATCCTGCATTGTTCCTGTTCCAAAGAAGTCAGGCGCCTCTTCACCTAAGAACTACAGATCAGTGGCACTTACAGCTAATGTCATGAATACCTTTGAGAGGCTGGTCCTAGACTATCATAAATCTTTTTGTGGCTGACCACCTTAATCCACTGATGTTGGCCTAATGGACAAAGATTGGAGTGGAGGATGCAGTTATCTATCAGCTCTACAAGGTTTATTTTCCCCTGATCAAAGCTGGCAGCACCCGGAGGATTCTGTTTTCTGATTTCTCCAGCACCTTCAATACCATCCAACCATCCCTGAAAAGGGGTAAACTCAGAGATATGCAAGTAGATTAATTTATGGAGTATCTGTTGGGCAGACCGCAGTTTGTGAGACTCAAGGACTGTGTTTCTGATATAGATGTGAGCAACACTGGAACACCACAAGTTACAGTACTGTCTTCTTTTCTCTATACTCTGTACAATTCAGATTATAAATATAATATAAACACCAGATCATGTCATTTACAGAAATTCTCAAATTATTCTGTACTTATGGGATGTATCGATAAAGGGGATGAGACACAGTATAGGAGTCAGTTGGAGAACTTTCTTTCCTGAAGAATAACATCAACTTAACATCAGCAAAACCAAGGAACTGGTTACTGAAATCTGCAATACAAAATCCAGCCTCGCAGTTAGGAGACCCAGGTTCGCTTCCCGGGTCCTCCCTGAGTGGAGTTTGCATGTTCTCCCAGTGTCTGCGTGGGTTTCCTCCCACAGTCCAAAGACATGCAGGTTAGGCATTGGCGATTCTAAAAATTGTGTTTGGTGTGTGGGTGTGTGCCCTGTGGTGGGTTGGTGCCCTGCCCGGGGTTTGTTTCCTGCCTTGCGGCCTGTGTTGGCTGGGATTGGCTCCAGCAGACCCCCGTGACCCTGTAGTTAGGATATAGCGGGTTGGATAATGGATTGATGAATTATGTGATGTCATCTACTGTTAAATTCTGCTCTGTACCTGTAATATTTTTATTTTACTGTTATACTATTATTGAGGATTACTTGTGTTTTGTTCTGTGTATTGTATTGACCCCCTTCTCTTTGACACCCACTGCATGCCCAACCTACCTGGAAAGGGGTCTCTTTTTGAACTGCCTTTCCCAAAGTTTCTTCCATTTTTTTCCCTACTAGGGTTTTTTGGGGATTTTCTCCTTGTCTTCTTCCTAGTCTTCTTAGAGAGTCAAGGCTGGGAGGCTGTCAAGAGACAGGGCCTGTTAAAGCCCATTGCGGCACACCTTGTGTGATTTTGGGCTATACAAAAATAAATTGTATTGTATTGTATTGTAAAAGAGCTGCCATGTCTGGTCACTATCCAGGGATTGGAGAAGTGGTGCACTTCTACAAGTACCTGGGGTTCCACATCAATGACAGGCTGGATCGTTACAGTGAGGAACTATATAAGAAAAGGGAAGGGCAGACTCTTTTCTTTGGAGACTGCATTCCTTTAATGTGGGTAATGACACCCTTTGCATCTTCTATAACTCTATGATGGCCAATGTGAGTTTCTATGCTTTGGTGTGCTGGGCTGATAACAGAGGCCCACTGAATAAACAACTAATTAAAATGGCAGACTCAGTTATAGAATGCACTCTGGACTCCCTGGAGGTTGTAGAAAAGGAGAGGATTAAAACAAAACTGAGTACAATTATGAACAATGCTGAAAATTCTCTCTCTGACACAATAACACTGAGGACTTTCAGCCAACGGATTTAGAGGAGAAGTGTTTCAAGAAACAGGACTGAGGTTTGGACTATCATGTATGTAGGTATATATGTGTGTGTCTGTCTATATATCTATCAAGTTGTATACAATCAGAAAAAAAATATTTGTAACATATTCCAATGAAAAAGAAAATTAAGAATCTTACCTGCACAACTTCATCATCCTCTTCTAAGAGCATTTCAAGCACTTCTGATGCATGCTGAAAAACAAACAACAGTTACATCTCATATGAAAGATAACATAACATAAAATTCCCAAATTTATTGAATCCTAGTTAGGAAGGCAGCGTGCAGCAGCAGGCACAGGGCAGGAATCAACCCTGAATGCAACAGGGCTCTTTCAAACACATGCCAGTACTCGCACTTGGTGGATTTGGGACTACGGACTAACCAAACAAACATGTACCAGTAACAAAACCTACACAAGCATGTTGCAAATGGGAAAACACCACAAAAATAATGACTTGGTACTGAACTCAAACTCAGGATATGCTGGATCTGTGAGGCAGCAGTAGTAACATGTCCCTATATGAAAAAATAACTAAAATAATAAAAAGTGTGCCTGAAAATATAAAACATTATCATATATGACAAAAATGAAACATGCTTTAAACAAGTCATTACATTATATGAGTACAGTTCTATAGAAAAAGATTTGGCTCTCCTTGTGGGTATATTAAGTCATTTTTAAAATTTTTTATTTTTTTTGTAACATGTAAACTACGTTTTTAATTGTACTGTACCACTCATTTTCTAGATATAGACATGAATAATTCAATGAAAGCAATATATTAAAATTTAAAAACCAAAAATTGGTAAGAAGGAAAAAAAATCACAGGATTTCCTGGGATGAAACAAAGCTTTTCAATTTAGAACATTATCTATCTTACATCACTTTGAATGTAAATTTAGAAATTAAGCTTTTTTTTCAGCAAAAAAAAATCTTTACCAAGCTGCACATTCTCCAAAACTGACATTTTCTAGTAAATATCATACGTAGCTATATTAGCTATTAGAAAACATTTGTGTGGTATTCTGTCCAGATCTAAACTTAATCAGGGAATGAAAAAGGTTAATTATTAATATTACCATTTTTAAAAGTGCATGATCCAATTCAGGTTCATGTGGAGTCAAAGTCTATCTAGGTTTCATCAACCTTATTTTCATCAAACATAAGGTAAGAACCAGCTGTAAACAGTCCAAGGGTTCATCAAAGGACCCAGTCAAGTGGCCCAAAGTTCGAATCTCCAATTGACCTAACACACATGCCTTTGAGATATGGGAGGAAAACCAGATAAAAAGTCCATAAAGAACCTGACAGAACATACAAAGTTAACAAAGCCAGTGTCCAGATGTCGGACTCAGAGTCCTGGATCTGTGAGGCAGAAGCTTAAACCACTGTCCCACCATACCATACATGACAAAATCAAACATTTATCAGTAAGATAAAAACTTGAACACTGAAAATTTGTTCCAAACCTTAAATGCAAAGATGGGCCAATACCTGCAAGGAGGATTAAACAGTTTTGAGCCTGACCTATAAAGACAAGCAATAGCAAATCCAATTACTTATCTTTCAGTGTAATTCCCCTTGAACACTGACATACTTGTTATAATTAGTGCTAATCAGTGAATTTCACCAAAGCATTATTTGCAGAGAACTTGCTGCATTTGTATTTGCCGTTGTTTGTCAAATTATTTACTGCAGAGCAGCCTGTGCAGTGTTGGCAAGAGCTTTGCCATGAAGCCAAAGTGGAATGGTCAACAGAGTTCCTTGTCGCTTTTGCCAACCTGAGTGCTACAAATGAAAAAGTAAATACCCTAATGCATTTTTTTTATATATGAAACTTATATGGACTACACACTCAACATCATAAATGTAGGTTTTAACTTAATTAGGATATGGGCCTTGTTTCAATTCGCATTTGAGCACTGGTTCATAGTGGTATACTTAATCTTGATTGTAAGTTATAAAATGGTTCTTTAATTTCTCCCAGTCCTATTGTATGAATGTAAAGTTCTCTTTGAAATATTGGATACGGTAATACTGCATTACAGGAGTCAACATTCCAGATACCCAACATGCAGAGGACATACTCACATTTAATTGATAATCAAGAATGAATATTAACTGAACCATAACTGTTCCCTATAATGTCTGCTTATCTTATTCATGATTGCTCTTTAACTCTC
Source organism: Erpetoichthys calabaricus (assembly GCF_900747795.2). NCBI lineage: Eukaryota > Metazoa > Chordata > Cladistia > Polypteriformes > Polypteridae > Erpetoichthys > Erpetoichthys calabaricus. The sequence continues at coordinate 72,809,950 of NC_041406.2, forward strand.
CATTGTGATTTGCTCTACAGAAGCAACATTTTCTTTGGTTGCTGTTGCATACAAAGTGGAATGGTCAAAGTATGTGTTAACTAAGCAACAGAGAATCTTTGATAATATGTTGTTCTTTTTCATTAGAAATTTAGTGTTATTGTTTTTTTTTTGGCAAAATACATACTGTACACTACAGACCACAAATAGCTAAAACCTGTAATTAACCAATGTTAGTATACAGTAATCCCTCGCTATATCGCACTTCCACTTTCGCGGCTTCACTCTATCGCGGATTTTATATGTAAGCATATTTAAATATATATCGCGGATTTTTTGCTGGTTCGCGGATTTCTGCGGACAATGGGTCTTTTAATTTCTGGTACATGCTTCCTCAGTTGGTTTGCCCAGTTGATTTCATACAAGGGACGGTATTGGCAGATGGCTGAGAAGCTACCCAACCAGAGTGTGTATTACATATTAAATAAAACTCCTCAAATATATTGTGAGCACGGGGGCTCTTCGCACCCCTAGAGGATATGGCCGCTCCTCAAAAAACGCTGAAAGATTACCTTCACTTTGCTCTCTTCTTTGCTGGGCTTACATATGGCTGCTTTATCAAGCGATATGCTTCCCGCACGGTGCTTCGCATACTTAAAAGATCAAACAGCACGTATTGATTTTTGATTTTTACTTCTCTCTCTCTCTCTCTTGCTCTGACATTCTCTGCTCCTGACGGAGGGGGTGTGAGCAGGGGGGCTGTTCGCACACCTAGACAATACGGATGCTCGTCTAAAAATGCTGAAAGATTACCTTCACGTTGCTCCCTTCTGTGCAGCTGCTTCGTGAAGCGACATGCTGCACGGTGCTTCGCATACTTAAAAGCTCGAAGGGCACGTATTGATTTTTGATTGTTTGTTTTTATCTGTCTCTCTCTCTCACTCTCTCTGACATTCTCTGCTCCTGACGGAGGGGGTGTGAGCTGCTGCCTTTCCTGCAACTGCTTTGTGCGGCGGTGCTTCGCATACTTAAAAGCCAAACAGTCTTATTGATTTATTTGCTTTTCTCTCTCTCTCTGACATTCTGTGCTCCTGACGCGCACTCCTTTGAAGAGGAAGATATGTTTGCATTCTTTTAACTGTGAGATGGAACTGTCATCTCTGTCTTGTCATGGAGCACAGTTTAAACTTTTGAAAAAGAGACAAATGTTTGTTTGCAGTGTTTGAATAAAGTTCCTGTCTCTCTACAACCTCCTGTGTTTCTGTGCAAATCTGTGACCCAAGCATGACAATATAAAAATAACCATATAAACATATGGTTTCTACTTCACGGATTTTCACCTTTCGCGGGGGGTTCTGGAACGCAACCCCCGCGATCGAGGAGGGATTACTGTATAGGGATCTTTGGACACTAACACAATCAGCAAAGTGGAAGAATAACCCTTGACTACTACATGGGAAGATGCATAATGGACATAGGAAATGATCTCTTGTCCAATGAAAAGAATGCATCCAGCATCACACATTAAACCCTGATTTTAACAGAATGTCACCATATTGGAGACAAGTGTTTCAGAGGTGCTGTCATTCTGAAGAATGAAGTCTTCTGGATAAATAGCATTGAAAACCACAAGAAGCCACACACAAACAGAAATATAAGTATACTCAGCCTATACCAAACACATTTTGCCTTTAAACCTAGGACACAGAAAAGAAGGTCATGCTAGTTTACATACAAATATTGGAAACTGTCATGAAAAATGTATTGACACTGTTCATTTCTTTTAAGATATGTGAATGCCTGGTAGATAAAGAGTCAATCATTCAATTTTACCTAGCTTACCTCATTAAATTTAAGGATACATATAAAATAAAGGAGACAAATAGAGCTACAGATTGCAACTGCATCTTTGTGACAACCTGGTGAGTGTAAACTTCCAAGAACTATAGTGGGCAGTTGGGACACTCTATTCAGGTCTATGTAATAAATGGTTAGAAAGTGAGAAGAGGGTCACCCTAGAACCCTTTCATGAATTAAACACAACCCAAGACTAGGTACCATTACGTCAAAAGGCATATGTGTCTGCTCACTGTATAAGAAATCTACTTAGCACCCTTTAGTGCTAGAAACATAAGAGAAATAAAAAGAAAAAAGGCTTGCACTCCTGGCAGGTAACAACATCATAAGGCCTTTTAACAGTTTCATCGATTTGCCCTTTCCTAGAGGAGACTGACACAAAGGTTAATTCTTTTACCAGACTAAAAAAGAAAATCTGAAGTTTGGTCATGTCAGATGATTAAGCCACTGAGATAAAAGTTTTTTGTTCTTGTGTGTATGTGTGTGTTTTCATATATATTTCTGTTTAGAATGAAATTGCACTCTTTTACCTTCTAAAATAAACATAAAATTCACTTATTAAAATGTTAGACTGCATTGTGATACATAACAAAACATTAAATTAAATTAAATAGAAATTCAAAAGTACAAAAATCTTACACCTTACAGCACAATTAGGCGATCACCTATAGTTCTAGCATTGCAAATGTGTTCACAATATTCATAAGTGGTCATCGTCTCAGTTCAGTAGAAGGAAATTAAATCCTAGAAGCACACTGCAGCATGAAATAGCATCAAAGCTAGGAACAGACTGCTGTGCTTTGTAATTTAAACAGCTGACCATTCAATTTATGAGCATTTTTTGCAATAAACCTCAGCTTCAACTTAATAACAGCACATTTTATGTGATATCCATGACAATTACAATCTATAGTTACTGCTGTCGCCCTTTGGTCTGAAGAAGATGACAATATTAATTATATACGGCTGCCATTTATCAGACTTAACTTGGCAGGCAGCTGAGCTAAAAGCCATTTCAAACTTGACGTAAATTTGGTATTTTATAATCCTCTGGAAAAGGGATAATTAGTTTTTAGATTAATGTTCTTAGTTTTATTTTATTTTTTTGCTCATGTTTAAATTGTTTTTCACTTAAATGACACCGTTGCCCTGGGAGAGATAACAGGCAATTCATTTCTGGAATGCTGTGAGGTCACATAGTTCACGTTCTCTTGTGGAAAGTTATGTTCAGAAGCCATCAGTTCAAACAGCAGAGGTCTTTGGATGATATTTTAATGAGTGAAAAATGCTAAGAAGTAAAATGATGGCATTTAAGGTGAAAGGATTCTGGGTAATAAATCTCTCTTACCAGAAGTTGATAGTTCACAATTACTGCCTTGAATGTGTAATATAAAGATATACTGTAATCCATTTAAAGTAGCCATTCATCGTCGTGATATCTACAGATCAATTAGTGATTTTAAATTCTAAACGTCCTCGTAGTCAGAGACTAATCAAATAATTGAACTGAATACTTGTTTGCCTTCAGATTGCCTAGTCATCTTGTAGTTAAAAATGGCCATGTGTGACTATTTCTGGGAGCTGTTAGGTCCTGGACAGTTGGCTAAATCACTTACTGTATAAAGGGATTAAGACAATATTCCTGGTAAGTGCAATAGTAATTGTAAACTGCACATTTTTAGGATTTTCAAACTGCATATTTCATGATAAAAAAGGAGAAAAATGTTTCTACGGTTTTCTTTTCTATTGTTATGACACAGATATACAATGGATTTAGAAAGTATGCAGATTCACTCATGTTTTTCACATTTTGCTATGTTGTTGTAGCCTTTGGCTAAAATCATTTAAATTAACTTTTCCCCACATAAACCAACACTCAAAATCCCAGAATGACAAAGCGAAAAAAGAATTTTAGGAATTTACTCAAATTTATTAAAAATAAACAAACTGAAACATTTCATTGACAAACGTTTTCAGACTATTTACTCAGTACTTAGTTGAAACACCTTTGGCAGCCATCACAGCCTGGAGTGTTTTTGGGAATGACACAATAGGCCTTGAACACCTAGATTGGGGGATTTTCTATTATATTAGATCCTTTCAAGCTCTGTCAGGATGGATGGAGACCATCAGTAGACAGCTATTTACATGTATCTTGAGAGATGTTTGATTTGGTTCAAGATGGAACTCTGGCTGGGCAACTTCAAGGACATTCCCACAGCTGTCTCTACTTTATTCCTGTTTTGTCTTTGCTTTGTGCTCAAGGTCACTATCTTATTGGAAGGTAAACTTCTGGCTCAGTCTGAGGTCCAGAGCACTCCGGAGCAGGTTTTCATGAAGAATATCTCCATAATTTGCTCTGTTTATTCTCTGCTACTAAACAATAACCTCACAGCATGATGCTGCCACCACCATGCTCCACCAATAGACATTTATTGCACATCTGACAAGTGTGGCTTGATTTCTTCCAGAGATGACGCTAACCTTTATTTCATCAGATCAAAGAATGTGATTTTTTGAGTTTGAGAATCCTTGAGGTGTTTCTTTGCAAACTCCAGACAGGCTTCCACAGGTTTTTTTTTTTTTTTTTTACTGAGGACAAGTTTATGTTTAGACACTCCATCTTAAAGTGAGTGTTGCAGCAATGGCTGTCCTTCTGAAGGCTTCTCCCATTGCCACACAAGTTCTCTGGAGCTCAGCCATAGAGACAGTTGGGTTCTTGGTGACCTTTCTAATCATGGCCCTTCTCTTACAATTGCTCAGTATGGCTGGGTGGTCAGCTCTAGCAAGAGTCGTTGCTCCAAAATTCTTCCATTCTAAAACTGGGAAGACAACTGTGCTCTTGGAAACCTTTAGTGCCGCAGACATTTTTGTAGCCTTCCTCAGATCTGCGCCTCAACACAATCCTGCCTCTATGCTCTGTAGGCAATTCCTTTCACATCATGGCTTGGTTTTTGCACCTTTTCTAGACAGGTGTGTGTAATAATTCCCATGCCTATCATCAACGATAGAAACCTAGAGGGTTTCTTTAACTAATTAGTCTGTACAGTAATCCCTCCTCCATCGCGGGGGTTGCGTTCCAGAGCCACCCGCGAAATAAGAAAATCCGCGAAGTAGAAACCATATGTTTATATGGTTATTTTTATATTGTCATGCTTGGGTCACAGATTTGCGCAGAAACACAGGAGGTTGTAGAGAGACAGGAACGTTATTCAAACACTGCAAACAAACATTTGTCTCTTTTTCAAAAGTTTAAACTGTGCTCCATGACAAGACAGAGATGACAGTTCTGTCTCACAATTAAAAGAATGCAAACATATCTTCCTCTTCAAAGGAGTGTGCGTCAGGAGCACAGGCTGTCAGAAACAGAGAGGAAAGCAAACAAATCAATAGGGCTGTTTGGCTTTTAAGTATGCGAAGCACCGCCGGTACAAAGCTGTTGAAGGCAGCAGCTCACACCCCCTCCGTCAGGAGCAGAGAGAGAGAGAGAGAGAGAGAGAGAGAGAGAGAGAAACAAAACAGTGAAAAATCAATACGTGCCCTTTGAGCTTTTAAGTATGTGAAGCACCATGTCGCTTCACGAAGCAGCTGCACACAGAAGGTAGCAATGTGAAGATAATCTTTCAGCATTTTTAGACAAGCGTCCGTATCGTCTAGGTGTGCGAACAGCCCCCCTACTCACACCCCCTACGTCAGGATCAGAGAAAGTCAGTGCAAGAGAGACAGAGAAAAGTAAGTTGGGTAGCTTCTCAGCCATCTGCCAATAGCGTCCCTTGTATGAAATCAACTGGGCAAACCAACTGAGGAAGCATGTACCAGAAATTAAAAGACCCATTGTCCTCAGAAATCCGCGAACCAGCAAAAAATCCGCGATATATATTTAAATATGCTTACATATAAAATCCGCGATAGAGTGAAGCCGCGAAAGGCGAAGCGCGATATAGCGAGGGATCACTGTATAATCATTTTTTTAATTTGGTGAGGAAACAGAGCAGATCTTTACATCTCACATAGACAAGTCATGCTAAGCATCTGTATAAAACTGTTAGAAAAACTTTCTATTGATGAACCGGTAACTGTCAAAATAAAGGAAATACTTGAGTAAATGACGGATACAAATTACATCAAATGTAATGTGAGGTCTTGGAAATTTATTGAGCAATTAAAATCAAATTATAAAGGACATGTATAGCACCTTCATTGAGCTGGCTAAACTGGCTTGTTGACAGTTCAGTGATTTGCAGGAAGAGATGGCTTATTGCAAAATGTTTAGTTGGATCTTCAGTAATAAACACTGCTCCACTAGAGGTTTATGTTGGAGGAAAAACACAGCATTGTGGGTAGGCTATAAGTGAGCTATAAACACGTCAATTTTAGATACAAGAGTGAAAAAAAAAAAAAACTTGGTAGAACAACTCAGGATTTTTTTTTTATTATTGCAAATGTCAATCTAAGGTGGAAGCACAAAGCTTTTGCCAGAAAAGTAGAAAAGTTTGTCAAGAGTTTCACAGAGAGGGATATAGTAGTCATTGTCACAGCATAAATCCCTTTTGACTCATAAAAATGCTCTTTCAAATGTAAAATGGATAAAAGAATTCAAGGAGTGAAATGAATTTAAATGATCAGATTAGAAATCCTTCATCTTCTGCTCACCTAGAGCAAGTCTACACCCTGAATGCTGTTTAGCCCACCTGGAAAGATTCAAATTCCTTAACCATGTAGGGTATACTTCTCCAGTATGTCCTCCAATTCACACAGAAGAAAAGCTAAATGCAAACAGACGCAAAGCAAATTTAAATAATCAGGAGAATCTTATGGGCACAGTTTCTGTTTTGATATTGGTGGAATCATCCAAGATGACAAAATATCGTTTTTTATAATCACTGGTCAAAGAATGGTTTGAAGAGAATTAACATACACAATGGCCATCCCAATAAAACTGACCACTTGCAGTAGGCTCTGTAGGGCTGCTTGCATATTCAAAACAAGAAATGCTTAAATTTCTCAGAAAAGAATGGAACTATGTCAAAGTACAAGAAAAATGTTCTGTATCTGTGCAAATGTGGATGTGTGTGTGAGTGAACTCTGAGTTGGACTAGTTCTCTGTATAGACCTGGCTGATGCCTTGTGCCTGTTGCTACTAGGAAATGTTCTGGGTCTTTGAACTGTACTATGTGGGTTTAATAATATCATATTATGATTAGTATTTTAAAAATTTCAATTACCTTTCTATACTTTGCAGAGCGGTATTTTGAAAACCACTGACCCCCCTATGTGGTACTAGGGGAGACATGTTCAGCTGCTGCATAGCATCTTAATTATATAATGTGTTCTTGTATATTTAGAAACTCAAATAATTTGGAAAAGAAGACTTTTCAAAATGTATAATTATAATCCACAGAATTACAAGTACCTTGCTTATATACATGAAAAAAATATAGTAATAAAAACCAGTGCAGTCAATGAAAGCACAAAAGTATTTTTGCCCATGACATCTTTTTGGCTTAATAAACATTGCTGATATATTTTAATAAGTAATAATAATAATAACTTAAACATGATTAAAAACTGTAAACTACAACAGTTACATCTGTAGGTATTTGTAATAATTCTACCAGAACCCTATGTTCTCACCGTAGTCTTGCACATAAAGGTGGAAATGAATATAGACTTTAGGAGCATGAGAGAACCTGATCATGAGTCCATGAACTACATTTTTTAAAGTTAACAGATGTCACGCCTGCGTGTGAGAGTGTCTCCTTCCAGGCACAGCTGAGGCATGAAATACCAAACTAGAGGGGGTGCTGCCGCTAGCTGTTTCACCCTCTCCTTTCGGGCCAAGTCCTATAAAGCTGAGCATCCCTGGAAGAAGGTGTCTGACTTTGAGAGAGCCAAACCAGAGGACAGAGCTCCACAAAAAGTCAAGCAGTATGTTTGAGACAAGAGAAGGCTATAGCCTATGTTTTTAGTTCTGCAACACCATTGTGCATTCTATTTCTGTTTAATTGAAAAGAAATAAATGGGATGACCCAACTGGTGTCCCAACATTTTATCTACTGTATTCAGAATTACAATAAACACAAAAAAAGAGTTGTGGGCATTGGCGCATATTAACAAAAAAAGAATGCTGGAGAGACAAAATTTTGATTTTATAGCCACTATCACTTATGTCAAAAACCCAATATCCAAACATTAAATAAAGTAAAGTTTCCTAAATTTGACACCTAAATACTTGGCAAGAAAGTTGAAAAATGTTAGCTTCTGGCAGTGTGCTTCTGCAACTAACATGTGTTATTTACTTCTTTTGACAAAACATAAAGCAAAAAATGGTTCATTAATCACAGAGTCCCAAAGGACTGTAGGTGAGAAAAGTGATGGAAAAATAAAAAGTGATAACAAGTGATTTTACATTACTTCAGCCTTTTAATTCAGAGGTTATTTCTAACTAACATCCCTGTCTTCAGCTTCTCCTGATTCAGTGCTCTTTGTAATCCAAGATATACTTCCCTGCATTATGATACTCTTGCAATGATATCTTATTCCAGGTTTATTGTTCCATTAAAGGAAGCACTGATTTATTTTGTACCACATCTTAGCGTCACTTCTCAGTTAGGTAAGGTCTAATCTGAAACTCACATTTCACCCAAGTAACACCAATGACAAATGTGGACAGCAAAAATGAAAGTTGGTTGTAATACATGCATAATGTAATGTAATATGGTAGACTATGAGCTGGTCAACTTAACAAGTTTTATAGATAAATATATTAAACCAGTAAAGGCGCAGTGCAATGAATACACTTGACTTATAGGTTTCATACTCTTTCTCTGTATGTTTAGCATTTATTTGCTCAGAGGTTGATGTACTTGCTGCTTCCTGAGTAGCTCTTCTTTACTCCACCCTAGCAGCCCACTTCTTCTATTCTTTTGTTGGCATCTTTTCGCATTAAAACTGATTAAGTCAGTGTTTGTGTTGCAATTACTTAGTACGTTTTCCTTAATTTTTCACTTAAGCTGGCACTTATGTCTTCAATCTGCCTCAAGAATGATTTAAGATATGAAGAGATAGGGGAAGTGATGGTGAAGGTGGTAGTGATGAGAATAGCGCCCGTACACATGCGCCACACAGCTGTCTTGCCGGCTGATGCTGAGAGTTGATTCTACAATAAAATAAAAAATAAAAAGAGGAATAACTTTGGAGATCAATCATCACCCCAAAAGCGAATAGGTGATGTAGTATTTTCTTCTTCTTCCTTCAGCTGCTCCCGTTAGGGGTTTCCACAGCGGATCATCTTCTTCCATATCTTTCTGTCCTCTGCATCTTGTTCTGTTACACCCATCATCAGCATGTCCTCTCTCACCACATCCATAAAACTTCTCTTAGGCCTTCCTCTTTTTCCTCTTATCCTAACTACAGGGTCATGGGGGTCTCCTGGAGCCAAACCCAGCCAACACAGGGCACAAGGCAGGAAACAAACCCCGGGCAGGGCACCAGCCCACCGCAGGGCAAGCACACACACACCCACACACCAAGCACACACTAGGGACAGTTTAGGACTGCCAATGCACCTAACCTGCATGTCTTTGGACTGTGGGAGGAAACCCACGCAGACATGGAGAGAACATGCAAACTCCACGCAGGGAGGACCCGGGAAGTGAACCCACGTCTCCTTACTATGAGGCAGCAGTGCCACCGTGCCGCCCAATAGGCATTACATATTTAATAAATTGAATAACTTTTCCTGAAAGCAAGACTGTGTGCCAGCATCTAAGAAATAGAAAATGAACATTTGAAGCTAATAGAGCTAAATTATGGTATTTACATCTGCCTATCTGTTTATCTTTTCCACAATAAGTTCAAGTAAGTGTGGAACCATGGCCTATCCTGGCAGCTCAGGGTACAAGGCAGGAACCAAATGTGGAGAATGCATTAGTCAAGTGAATGGCACAATCAAGCACAAACCGACACTTACATAGTGCATATGGCGTCAATTTTGAGTTACCACATAACTAACGTGCATATTTGGGATGAGGCAGGAATATAGGAGTACCTCAAAAAAAAAAGTCACTCATAAGCTGAGAATGTGTATTCTGACATCTGGTTAGTCATTGACTTTTCACTAGGAGGAAAACAGTTTGTACTCCCTACTTTCTGCAGTTATGACATAGTACTTCTCCACAATGAAGGAAAGCAAATTGCGTTGAATTGACTCTGTGAAATACATTACAGAATCAACATCGGTATGACTAATTTGTTGTAATTAAGCTGACGTCCGGTGACAGGCCGCCCTCTGTGGTGTCAGAGGGAAGCTCCGAAGGCAGCTGAGAAGACGGGGGTCTACAAGGACTATAATGTCAGCTATAATTTTCTTTATAGCTTTGTTGTAATTGCTGCCCAGTCTATCATCCCTGTAGCACAGAACAGCCAATCCTGTCTCCAGAAGGAATTCTAGGACTTAATCCAGAAGTGACCCTTGAAGGAAGAAAGGCCGTGCATTAATAAGGGTTAGAGACAGTAGGTAAGGAGGAGTCTTTTGATGTGGTACTTTAGAGTTGGGCTAAAATTAATGAAATTCACAACTTTTAAAAAAATCTGATGTGCTAGCATTGGTTGGAAAGAAGAAAGAAGGTGACTGTCACATTACACAGATATAAAAATCACCCTTATTAGCTTACTGATCCAAAAAATTATTAGCACATTCCAGTTCAACTTTTGAAACTATTAAAAATTGTGAAAATGTTCTGCATATAACTGAGTTGTGATATATCAGACATACTGTATTTAAACCATAGATTACTTAGTCATATGCAGATAGATAGATAGATAGATAGATAGATAGATAGATAGATAGATAGATAGATAGATAGATAGATAGATAGATAGATAGATAGATAGATAGATAGATAGATAGATAGATAGATAGATAGATACTTTATTAATCCCAAGGGGAAATTCACAAATAGGTAAATGGTAAAGACACTTACTAAAACTTTCCATCTTATGTTGACAGGCTGCAATATATTTGTAATGTACAGTATTAGAGAGTGTGAACAGATGCATTTGTGACTATGTAGTTAATTTTATTTTCTACAAGGACATTTATTCATTTTAGCTTGCATTTGTCATTGCATCTTATTGACCATGAAGCTGGACTTAAATTCACAAGGTTGCAGGTTTAAGACCTATTGCTTAACAAATCATTTAACCTACTTGAACTCTGAATGTATGAATATAAATTACTGTAAGTTGAATTGTATATGTAAATTGCTACAAGATTGAGTTTGTTATAAAAAATGCCAAATACAGCCGCCACTTTGATTGATAGTGCAGTATAAATAGCCTTTACCTAGACAGCAAATACAAAGTAGCTTATTAACATGTTCTCATGAAAATGTCCACATGCTGTATATTACACTGCATAACATGGTATACAATGCTGGTTAACTCTGTGCATAAAGATATTACATATTTATTGGTCTACATGTTGATCCATCAATATTCTATTTAGAAAACTGTGACAAAAACCACACGACAGTACACATAAAGAGTTAAATATCAGCCACCCATATTCACAGATATGAGCTTTCTTAATGAAATGAAACAAAAAGCATAGCAGTAGTAATAGCAGTAACAAAAAATACTAGCATAATTTAACTTTAATGAAACATGGTCAAGAGAGCAAGCATCATACTCATTTTTAATTTTTCACTTGTACCACAGTGCACCCAAATTTATCTAACATGAAACTGAAACTATAGCAGCATTATGAAGTTCCACAACTGATATATTATTTTCGGACAAATGAAACATTTACAATGACGTAGAATACCATTCAATGTACAAAACTGTTACAGACTTAGAAATTATGGAAAATACTGTATATATAGCCAAGCACTGCAAATTTCTTTTATTAATTTGCATTCCTTTCTTTCTAAAGTGCTGTAATTTTCTATCCTCTGTTTGTGCCTTTTAAATGATTACTTTACAGTAAATATAGTTCTAAAAATACAATAAAGATTACTTCTACTCCCAGAGCATTCATCATGAAAAATGAAATAACAGCATTTCATGTTTCCACAGATAAGGCATAACAGTCAGGTGTGTTCTTGAGGTTGTTTAGTGTAATGACAATGCTGAGTACATGTTTAGTCCTTCTATGCATTATGGCTTACAGAGTAACTTTGTTTGGCATCTTCTTCCATTTATTTTCAGGGTAAGTTAAGTAACTTTTTGTTTTACTTGCTTGCATTTTTTGTTCTGAATCCCAGTCACACTACAAACTTTTCCACCAATTTTCATTCCTAGATGTCATTTACATTATCGTAGTGAGCTAAGAGCTAAGGATAGTCGTAACGCTCTGCCATGACTCCCAGTTATGCTTTTCAGACAAAACCTGTTTTTGCTTCTTTATGTTCCTGTCTTGCATTTCTTTATATTTTTGAATAAAGCTTTACATATATAAATTGTACTTTTTTTCTCCTCCTTTTTTGTTGATATTTTGAAACTTTTATTATTTAAAATCCTTAGCCCCATTTCCAGCCTGTGCAAGCTGAAGCCTATGTTTTTGAGTTGTCAGCTAATCATTCCAATGGTGAGGCCATCTGGGCTCAGAGCAGAAATAAGGGTTGTTTTACCCTTTTGTGTGAGCTTCTTGAGGCCTTCATTGCTTCATTGTGGAAGAAATTTCAAAAGTTAAAGAGACAACATTTTGCAATGCTGTTTAAATGGGAGATGTTTTTAATTTCAAAACATTTGTACAGAGTGGTCTGTTCCATATACCTCAATGCAAACTGATTTTTCTCGACAGGTTTCTCTGATCAATAACTGCAACAAATTTCAAGGGCACTGATACACTGAGAGCCAAGTTGTCTCATACAGATGACAGTTCGGCAGGCAGGAAAATATGACAATGACAATAGGTGCTTCACATTTTATGCAAATGCATCTTCAGTAAAAATATAAGTATTAAGGGGATACCACATGACATCTCTCTTTATATACTAAATCAATATAAAGATTTTTTTTCTTCACATATCCTACTGGACATAGTTAACTACTGCTATCTTCTTCAATAAATTTAAATGATGGAATGGTCCTTACGGATGACGTTGCAATTCTGAACCACTGGGCTGGCTAATTTGAGCAATTGTTTAAAGCCGATTCTCCGGCTAAGATGTGGAACATCTCTGGGTCCACGGTTCTTGAGGTTGAGCCTCCAATTAGCTGTGAACCACCCAATCTTACTGAGATTGCACAGGTGTTGAACCAGCTAAGTGGTGCACAGATCTGTGGTATCCAGGGCGAACTTCTCCAGGCTGTTGGTAAGGCTGTCCTCCTTGCATTGCAAGCAATCTTTGCATCCATTTGGGAGATGGGTGTCATCCCAACTGACTGGAAAACGGGACTTGACATCCCTATCTGGAAAGGGAAGGGTGATCGCCTGGATTGCAACAACTACAGGGGGATAACCTTGTTCTCAGTGTCAGGTAAGGTCCTTGCTAGGGTCATCCTGAATAGGATCTGTGATCACTGGCTCACCTACCAGCATCCGAAGCAGTCTGGTTTTATGGCTAAGAAGTTTACCATTGACTACATCCTGGCACTGAGGGTTCTCATGGAGCGCAAATGCGAATATCAGCAGAGTTTCTTTGCAGTCTTTGTCGATTTTTGTACAGCATTCGACTTAGTTGATTGAGCCGCCCTGTTGGACATCCTGAGGGTTTGTGGGATCCCCTCGAGGTTGCTGGATATCATGAGCGGCCTGTACACTAGTACAGTCTGTGAGTGAGGTGCAGAGTGATGTTTCCCAGTTGATTGTAGGGTTCTGCTCCTACACTGTTCAATGCTTACATGGACTGGGTGTTGGGCAGGATCATGGGGTCCAGTGGCTGTGGGGCATCTGTTGGTGAAAAAAGATTCACTGATCTTGACTTTGCTGTCAATGCTTTATCTTCACAGAGTCAATGGAGGCTCTGATCTGGGAGCTCGAGAGACTGAGCGAGGAGTCTGAGTGTCTGACCTTGCAAGTGTCCCGAATAAGAACCAAGACCCAGGCCTTTAATGACCTCTTGGGCACAGCCATCAGCAGTGTGTCTGTCTGAGGAGAGAATGTCGACCTCGTCAAGAGGTTTATTTACCTCAGCAGCAACATTCAGGTCTCTGGTGACTCTTCCTGCGAAGTCAGTAGATGGACCTCGAGAGCATAGGGAGTCATGAGGTTGCTGAAAAGTGGTGCATGGTGCTCCTGATATCTTTGTAAAAGGACCAAATCTTTAGAGTCCTTGTGCTTCCAGTTTTGCTATATGGTTGGACTCTATCCAGTGACCTAAGATGAAGACTGGACTCCTTTGGTACTGTATCTCTTGAGAGAATACTTGGGTATCGCTGCTTTGAATTTGTGTCAAACGAGCCGTTGCTCATGGAGTCCTGAATGACACACATTACCTGCATTGTGAGGGAGCACCAGTTACAGCACAACAGCAATGTGGTATGACTCCCCGAGGGTGGTTCGACTCACAGGATCCTTATTTTTTAGGAACCAAGTGGTTGGACCAGGCCAAGGGGACACCCACGTAACACCTAGCTGCGGCAGATAGATGGTTACTTCGTCATTTGGTGCGTGTGGCAACACACTGTTACCAGTGCATGTTCCCTAACCTGACTTGACCCGAGTCTACTCTCCTCTCACACATTGTAAACATTAAAGGCCAACCATACGCTTTAGGAATTTGGCATGTGATATCCCAATAGGCCAATGTCCTTTAAGTTAAAAGTGATTTTATATTTAATACCTCTACAGGCTGAAAATATATCTTAAATAAAAGCATCATACTTTGTAAGGCATAACACATCTATATAGGCCTACTACTGTCTGAAAGATCACTGCTAAAGAGTGTAACTAAACACATGCTACAACTGTACCACTTATTTAAGGATTCATTAAACCATTCATCTTTCCAGGGCTGCAATCTTCACATTCTTTTTGCAGTCTTGTTCAAAGTTTCTCCTCAATTTAACAGTTATTCCACCCTTGTGCACAAGAAATGTGACAGTTTCTTGAGTAGATGTGTGGTCTAAAAAATTCTGCATTTATTTCCAATTATAGAATCCATATCCCAGGCTTTAAGTAAAATAACAGGTTATCAAAGAAGCCTATTATTTAACTTACATTAGAGGAGCTCCTTTCACCCTTTGTTCTTTATATAGAAGCCACAGGTTCTCTGATTTCCATGAAATTGCTCAGTATATACCATCAAATACTGCTTCTCAAGATAACTATAAATAGATTTCTATAATACTGAGAAATGGGGAAAAAACTGTACAAACAGTCTTCAAGTCACAAATTAAATGTAAAATAGCAAGCCTTCATTGTACAATTAGTTAATGTAAATTTGAGTTTTGAATAAAATAATGTAAATAATTACTAAAGAAAGTAATTATCAACTGGTTTTACTGTAACCACTAAGGCTTCTTAATTAAATGATTTAAAGCATGCTATATTCTGCTCTTTCTTTGCTTTAAAAATGTAACTGAAAACACTAGCTTTTCATGACTAATGGTATGATTTAGCACTGTATACTGCAGATCTATACTGATGAAACCAAAAAGTTTAGACAAAGTTTCTGCATTAATTGTACTATTTTTTCATGCATTAATATTTAATCAAACTGAAAATTTGCATATAATTTGCCATAGCTGTAATGATATAATGACAATGTAGAATCCATTAATGATGTAACTTGTTAAATAAAACTCTACATCCTGAGGCACAGATCACACTGCTGTAATCAAAAATATAACATTTGTGAAATTTAGTTACATTACCAGTGAACATACAATTCACTATATATATTTGTGTTTCCAAAAATACAAAACCAAGCATTACAACTAAAATAACAAATTTGACAACCAATGTATATTAGTAAAAAACACTTAATCAAAATAAAATATAACTTGGTAGCTTTATTTTAAACAAAATATCTGGTTTGGCTATGCTAAGCATCTGTAGCAATGTGAGGACATGTCTGAATATCGCAAAAGCAAAGATGTACGGTTATAGTAAACACAATACAGAAGTGATCCTTTGAGTGTGTGAATATACTGGTGGAAATGAATACTTAGATATCAAAACTAATTATAAAAAGAGGTTGCTTCTCTTTTATTAAGAAGAAATGTGAGAACATAGAAGGCAAATTAGACAGCAGATTTATGACAGAAGAATAAATATACATTACATGTAACACATAAACATGAATGAATCAAAGATCACAAATGAGTCTCATAGAGCTTTTACATTAAGTGCCTAGGGCATATTTTAAAATAAAATGACTGTAAGTTTATTTGTTGATGGAAATGTTGATAATGTACTAGATCAGGGTTGCCACAGAGTCCAGCATTGCCTCTTAAAATCCGGATTGAACAAAAATTGAATGTAGACAGCCTGGTGTATCAACTTTTATGAATAAAATTTGTAACTGTCAGCTGAATTTCAGTGTTTGACTCGTGTGTGTTCGTGTACATTGTATGCTTGTGTCGTTGTATGTTTCTCATTCTCATCATGGCTGCTCATACTCATGTGCAATTCATTTTGAAAGTGAGTGTTCTCTTCTATATATGTACTTATTTACATATACTTATATGTTTAGATTATGCATATGTATATAATTATAATTTAATTAAAATTATCTATTTTTTGACCTCCTTAGTTCCTTAACATCTTGTTTTTGGTCACTTGAAATGGTGGCTATCCCAATCTGTGATTTTGGAAATCTGGCAACCCTGTACTTGATATACAAAATACGTTGTGATTTACACCTGTATTGTGTTAGTTTTGTTCTAGACATTTTGTATTGTAAAAGGCAGATACCTTATTATTCTTACTTTATTCATATTTAATAGATGGACAAAGTATTGTACTTATGAAAAAAGAAATCTACAGATGTGTCTGTTGAATTGCATTTTTGTAAGTCTGTAGTAAAAAACATGAGGACACAGTAAACCTACAATGAATGGCCTGGCTGTAATCAAATTTTGTGGAACACTTGCATGTATTAGTCTTAAGAGCTTAGAAGACATTTAAATGAACTGCAACTATTCAGGTTCAAACTTTTAAAGTTCAAGGTTATAAAACACAACACCAACCACAGCCAAACCCCTGCCCAAAAGTCTAAAATGTTTGGCAGAGGAATTTATTGTTTTGAAAGAATTTTGTGAATTTTGAGTGAAATCCACAACTGATGCTCTAAGCTTTTAAAGTTCAGATTTTTCAAGTGCAGTAGTGGTATTACATCTTAATACATATTTTCGTATATTCAGTATACTGGACTCATGTTGTACATATGGAGAAAATCATGTTTCAAATCATCAATGTTTTCATGTGGATTTTATTTCTTTCTTTGATGTTTTTCTTTTTGGTGATCTACAGCCTATTTGTTTGAATGTTACCAAGTAATTAGAGCAAAGTGTAGACTAATATAAATCGCACAAAACCTATTTCAAATATAAGTTTCTCTTCTCCCTACATTATGTACTGAACGCACACTGGGTTTCTTTCTATCTTCATAACAACCTGATGTATATTTCCTGTGGGCTATGCATTTTTTAAGCAGAAATATGAGAATATAAGCTGACAGCTAAAAAATGATTGAAAATTTCACACATATGTCCATAAGTGCACTGACTTAAATTACGGCACCATCACAAAATCTCATTCAAATGGTCTTGCCTGAGATATTATATGCAAGTAACACACAAAAATGATGTGAGTGGTATGTATTTAAGTACGTCTCTATTCAAAATATTTTGAAAAAATTTTATGTGTGCTTGAATATAATCATAAACTTAAGCACACAAAATATTTGTAACTTTTTTTAGTCACAAAATATCAAGCAGTCAAAAAGCAACATAAAAATACTATTCAATTTAATTACAAGTTTATAGAATTATGTAATCAGTGATTTTACATATTAAGAACAAAATCCTTTGGTTCAGTATATGCCTTTACTGTTTAATGAATTATTATGATTTCAGTTTTTTTTAATTGAATTAGATGTATGCTGCTTCCCTTCTAATAAATTATATTATGCTTAAAATGCTTTTTGCTAGCAGCAAAAAATGAAGCCCATTCATTACACAGAAATATTGTCAATTAACACTGTTATTTATAACAATTAATATGGAAAATCGGCTAAAAAAGGCTGGAAAATTAATAGCACATAATCCAAATATGACAACATATAGACTGTTAAAAATGGCAATTCACTTTTAGCAACTACATTCAGTTTCCCTTATTAAAGCAAGAGTTGATATTAAAACTTTAAAATACTTCATCAACTAAGATGATTTAGGCCACACAAAACAATTTTCACATAACTCCAGTAGATATCACTGTATAGAACCTAACGCTGTCACAAAAACACCCTGCGTACCTTCAGTCATTCTCCCCTGAACTAGGAAAATGTGGCTATGCAAAGATACATGGAGGAAATTGATGGTGTACTGCTGTGGGGAGGATGTATGACTTATAAAAGAGATTCAGCATATGGGAAAAAACTGAAGAGCTTTGCTTTTTGTCTTTTAGTTAATATGTATTTTGTTGTTCTTTGGCTTAAAGGAGAACACTTATACTTTGAATGTATAGAGATTTATGTGACACAGCATAAAATGAAAATAAACTTCTACCTTCAACCTCTGCTCTTAGTAAACACAGTAGGAGTAGCTGATAGCAGGTGGTATGGGGCTATAGTAAAACATAATACTGTGCCTGAGCTATTGTTAGCAGAGTTTCTTAACAACGTTTCAACATTCATCTAATCACTACAATGTAATGTTAGGTAGAAACTGATGTTCTTCAAATAATGCGTAATTAGAGTGATTAGATCAAGTTCTTTGAGGTAATATTTTTTCAAATATCCGATACTGATTCATTTTGCTTCTTTCATTTACTCATGTTATCTTAAACTGCATGCTCAGCAGTCAAACTTAGCAGCACATTTAATTTACTTTTTAACTTTATAATCCTGACAAATTAATTTTTGTGAAGTAAGAAAGCACTGTAGATGTACGTATGTCCAGTTGTTTCATTTCACTTAAACTTATATCTTTCAGTCCCTGAGGATATCTACAGTACAGCATTTTTTGGTAACTCACCAGCCATATTACACTGTCACATAGTTAACCATATTACTTAAAAATAATATTGCACCTTAATCCACATACAGCTTTAAAAAAACATAGATGTGCACTTTACATTAAGCTTTAGTGCACGTTCACTAGCAACAAAATCATGAGCTTTAACATCTGATCTGCAGCACACAGAGCTTGCAAGCCATTGCATATCAACACAGTGGCTCTGACAGGATTTAAGAAACTGGGCTTCAGTGTCTCCCTAAGATTATTTCAGTTTATTGCTTCAGTTAAATGAACTCTTTCATTATTCTGTAGAACAAGCTGAAAATATTGACTTCTGCTCTAATCTCTACTGCAACACATTTTCTGAGTAAAGCATATACTGTAGTATGTGCACTGTGTAAAATGGAGCACTTTAGTCAGATCTAATTACTGTTTACTTAACTCACTTCGTCTGTTGGAATAGAATAGCTTTTTACTTACAAAAAAAAAAAAGCCTACAAACAGAAATTCTAAAGATGACATGTGTGGAGCCACCATTTGTTTTTAACAGTAATAGTATTTTTTAATATTATGATGATGTTGGAAGAATTCGCTGGGAATCAAAACACACACACATCATGAGCTTCCTGTATATCTGGATGGTGGGTCTATCTATCTATCTATCTATCTAATTCTGCCTACCATGCACAACTGCACAGTATAACTGATTTGGTCTAATAAACCGAAATCTGTTGTGTTCAGTTGTTCTTGTTGAATGAAATAGGTTTGTCTGGTTAATGAAATAATGAATCAAATTTACCACTTTATACAATGTGGAAAGGTCCCTTATATACAGTATATAAAAAGGCAAATCTTCAATTAAGACACAGTAGAGTTTAGTATATTTTAGCATCTTTAGTTTGTTGACAGCTTATTTAAAAAGCACCAACAACAAAAATGATGTGCACTGATGCCAGTCACAGTGGTCATTTTAGTCTGGAGGTGAATAAGTGGGGTTCACTGTCAGAAGGTCAATGTTCATGCAGCAGAAGGTGAAAAACTTAATCTTTTACACTTACTATAGTACATGCCAATTCCCCATAATGACTTTTCCCTGCAGCTTATCCATCTGTACAGGATAAAGCCTAACTACTGTATATGTGATTATCTAAGGAGTATTTGAAATAGAGTTGCATTAACTACATTATATACTCTGCAGACTAATATCTTTATTTGTGTTATGTCCTTGCTCTTCTGGTAGCATAAAGTAGCTGAAAGAAAAAAAAAAGATATGCAAGGACCAGGAGACAAGAGAAGTCAAATGGGCATCGGTCAAACCCAAAAGATCCATATTAACCAAATGACCAAAATCCAATATGCAAAAACAAAAGCAAAGTAAAGAAAAAAAAAACACACACACAAGGGAAATCCTGACTTCCTAAAATTGTTTTCAGCACTAAGTACTAGGGGTGGGCAAATTGGTCAAAAATGTATATCACAATAAAATTAAAAAGGATCACGGTTACATTATATATCACCATATAATATATGTGTATTGTCACAGGAGGCTGGGGGCCAGGAAAGATGAGGAGGCAGTCAGTACGTCCCCCGGGCCGCGAGGGGGCAACCGCCCTGGATAAGCAGGGGACCACGGGGATGGACCAAGGAGGCACAAACCCATGGGGGTCCATGGCTACCGCCAGGGGGTGACCCAAGTCTCATAAAACCCTGGAGCTCTGCACTTCTGTCACATCTGGGAAGGTGGGGGAAGGTCCGTCCAGCGACACCCGGAGTGCTTCCGGGTGCGCATGCGGCACTTCCGCCACACCAGGAAGTGCTGCCAGAAGAACATCATCAAGCACCTGGAGCACATCCGGGTGAATATAAAAGGGGCCGCCTTCCTATAGTCGGGGAGCTAGAATCGGGAGCTGGAACAGGACGAAGCTCCAGTGACAGGAGAGAGAAAGGCAGCCTGAAGAGGGCATTGGGAGGGGCCCGTGTTGGGAGTGATTGGTGCGGGAGCACTGTGTGCTGTGAGGACTTTATTAGTTTAAATAAAGTTTGCTTTGAAGGTGTCATGGTGTCATAAAAGTTTACTTCCATCAAGTGTAAACTGGCGCTGGCTAGCATTTAACATATCAGCTGGTTTGTGTTCAGGACCCTAAAGCACTTTATTTTATTATTTCTTTTACTCATTTTCCACATAAACAAGGTCAATTTTAACCTCTTATTTCACTCGCAGCACATACTGAGTCTTAACATCTTAACATCGTGTCTGCATGGGTTTCCTTCAGTTGCTCCGGTTTCCTCCCACAGTCCAAAGACATGCAGGTTAGGTGCACTGGCAATCCTAAATTGTCCCTAGTGTGTGCTTGGTGTGTGGGTGTGTGTATGCCCTGCGGTGGGCTGGCACCCTGTCCGGGATTTGTTCCTGCCTTGCACCCTGTGCTGGCTAGGATTGGCTCCAGCAGACCCCCGTGACCTTGTGTTAGGATATAGCGGGTTGGAACATGACTGACTAATGACTGACTGACTGGCTTATTATGCATTTCACTTTGTATTTTGTCACAATATAAATTAAAGTATGTTATATCTGCATGAGGAAATTGTTTACATGGTGGTTGCAATTTAAATATTATGTTCTTAATGCAATGATAGTGGACTGAAGCCACCCTCAAAAAGCACCATGAAACAGTGTGTGTGCAAGAGCCATATTGAATGTTATTTACCTATTTACCTTTATTTATTTACTTACTTCCTACAGCGTAAAGTCACAAGTAGAGTGCAGAGCTTCCTATGTACATATACAAAGTACAGCGATGGCAAAAGTGCACTCTTGCTCCGATGTAGAACCATCGTCATGATCTGAGTTGACCTCTGTTATAGTGCGTCTATGTGAAAACAGCAGTGTATGCAGGGTTTGGTTGGGATCGTGAATGTGGCTGAGAGAATAAAATTGAATTAAAAAAAAAAAAAACAAAGCTAACCTTTACAAGTATCATAAATTACACGGGCTGTTACAGACTGGAATCAAATGTTTGTTTTTATTCTAAAATAGTAAGAATACGAACAGCTCACTTCTCAAAACGGACTCGTCCGGGATCGAACCCGTGAAGTTTTGATTACCAGCCAACAGTTGATACCGTTGCGCCACCGAAGCAGTCATAGCAAATGCGTGTCAATGTCGCACCCTAACATGGGTTCTTTTTCTGCAGTTATATTTTTGAATAAAAACGCACTTGTTCTGTTATATATGTACCTTTTGTGAAAGTGTTTCTTTGATATTTGGAATTCAGGCTTCACACATTATACACTTCATGTCTACATTTTGTCAATTATTACTAAAACATGAAAAACGTTTCTGTTTTAACGATGTGTTTACATAGATTGTTGTAGACACGGAACACACATGAAACACAAGTGTTCCAAATAACGATATTGTATTTATAAAAGGTGTCATTTTGCTTGACTTCTCACTCTATACAACTCTAAGCAACTGACACGCAGGTAAACAGACTTGAGCTGAGAAAACTGTGCGGGGTGGGGGATGTGATAGCAGGCTGCTTGCTGTTTGCTGCTTATCCACACATTTACAAGACAAAAGACGCTGACGGAGAAGTGCGAAGCGATTTAAGGTGGGACGGATCTACGAGTTTTTTCGTAGGCTCTGGTAATTCTAGTGTTAATTTGCTGGTAGATATTTTATTTTGTGTAACCCACTGCACTTTACAAAGATCAGTTTTGACAGTGAATGTGTGAATCATTTAAGGCTGTACATTGCTATCACTTTGCATTCAATACCTTCTGAAATATCAATTCCATTCTATTACTGTGTAAATAAAAAGTCAGTTTCTGAGAAAGATGTGTAATGTGGGAGGACAGAGAGAAGAAGGCAGGTGGAATAAGCTGGAACAGGAGGGAATAGGACTAGGAGGAGGGACCTGTGTGATCTGTTAAACACTGAATGAAAAGTGTTTTACACTCAAGGACCCCAAACCAATATGACGATTGAAATAACACATGCTCAGAGCTATGTAATTCTTGTAAAAAATATGTACAATAATGACAACGATTTTCAAGCAGTGATGAAACAAAACTGATATATCAAAATTAGGTGGCCACTGGTGTGTCTGCTAGTGAATCCAAACTGATCTATTCAAACTGACGTATATACTATACAGTACTAGCTGAATAGCCGTGATTCACTATGGGATAGCAACAGGAAAAATGTGTTCTAAAATATACACAGGTTGCGGGTCTGGACATTTCGGAGAGGTACTGAGGCTTGATGCGTTAGGGGTTGCCGGCCTGCGTCATGGTGTACAGCTTGAACCTCCAGCAGTTTTTAGACATGTGGCTAACAATGTCAACCCACATCTAAGTAGCCAGAGAGGCGGTGCCGTACACAAGGTAGGCCAGCGAGGAGATCAGGCACGCGCCGTCACCACTCATCTGTACCATGTGGTGAGGGACCATTACTTCGTCAATATAAATCCTTTCTTCCTCGGTCATAGTTTTATGGGTTTATTTAAAGAGGTATAAACTTAATAGAAGAATTCGTGAAGAAGATGTGAAAAAGAATAAAATAAAAAAAAAAGTATGAAAATTATTAACGCTTTGTGAAAACTCGAAAATATCAAAACAAAACTTCGGAAAAATGAGAGTATTTTTAATTTACTTTAAAAGAAATTTATTTTAGAAAGAAATGGAGTGAATGGGTCTAAAAAACTATAAGAAAGTTCGTGCTTGGACCACAAAATTTTTAAAACCATTTCTTAGCGAGCACCTATGGGCCAAGGGTAACCTACATTCCAAATTTCAAGTCCCAAGTCCTCATGGTTCAGAAGATTTTGTGATGAGTGAGTCAGTTGTATTTGGCTTTTATATATATATAGATTTGAACAAATACAAACAAATATATATCTAAAACAATGAACCAATATTTAAACCAATTCATATTTATATAAACTGACATATATCAACCAATACACATACATGTGTATGTATACATACACACATATCTCGACCAATGTGTATATCTGAATTGATAAAACACATATATATTCTGAAGTCTGAATTCAACACTGACACCAGCATTAATAAAGTCTCTAATATTTACCTCAGCTGAATAAAGTATGCCTCATTTGATAAGGAATTTTTATCTGCTCTAAATGTACACTATTATTTTCAACACTAAAACCTGTCAGTCTATTAAGGTATATTCTGTGTTATTTGATAGTTTACAAGTACATTCAGGATGTGACAGGTCATTTTTGTGGACCTACTATTTACTTTTCCACTAATATGTGGCCCTTTTCTTAGTTTTGTTTTTTTTCCCCCCAAAAGCTTAGATTTTACCTAAACAAATGAGCTTGATGGACTGAATGGTCTCCTCTCATTGGTCAAATTTCTTATATTCTAATTATTTGTAAATAAAATTTCTAGATCTGCAATCAGGAAAACTTGACCCATGTTTCTTTGTAACAGGCCACACAACTTTAAAAACTGGTAGCAAGTATGTGTGGCTACAAAAAGTAGCCCTGAATGACAGAATACTTACAGTACATTTTAGAGTTCTCTCTTAAATAGCTTTTGGAAGGATATGACATTTGACCCCACTCCCACACTTCTTTATCTGAAACCCCTTTGAATCCTATTAAAAGTACATAGCTTAACAGCCACACCATTACCTGTTTTGTGGTAAAATAATGCACTGAAAATGCATTTAAGGCAGACAGTTTGTGGTGATGCGTATTTTCCAGTATGCATGTGTATATTTCTAAAAAAACAAGAGAGGTCCCCTTGTGTACAGACAGATTCAATTCAGCTTGCTCTCATAAAATGGATCTTATCTCCTTATAAGTGTAGAGCACAATGAAATATCACAAGACTAAAACATGTGAATACAACTTATTTTCTGTGTAACGTACATGTAGGCAAGTCACAAATCAAAAAAGTGCAGAATTG
Organism: Erpetoichthys calabaricus; assembly: GCF_900747795.2. Taxonomy (NCBI): domain Eukaryota; kingdom Metazoa; phylum Chordata; class Cladistia; order Polypteriformes; family Polypteridae; genus Erpetoichthys; species Erpetoichthys calabaricus. The sequence continues at coordinate 72,834,862 of NC_041406.2, forward strand.
TGGAAGCAAACTAAATTAGTAAAGTTGATTCAGTGCACTTTTGATGTGCACTGCCATTCTTTTTATGCAATTTATAGTATTTTTATAGACCTAAACCTTATACTACATCCAGCTATTGCCCTAGCACTATTATTAAGCTGGATGCTGAAAAACTGATGATAGCAAAATTCAACAAAAATATCAAACAGCACACAAAGATAGCAAAATTTTTGTATGAAAGTGGCTAATATGAGCGATGATGCTTACTACAGTTTTATATTTATGTGCAAGCACTTTCAAAAAGCTGGCATTGTATCGTATTTACTGTCAAAACCTGAATAATAGTTGCAGCCAGCTTTATACTCACATGTTTCTTTAAGTAGAATATCAAGTCAAGTATGTCCTCATACTGCCATAAACTTTAAAGAGAGAATTGTAAAGTAATAAAAAGTAGCTCCATTTTTCTGTGTGAATCAAGGTCTGCCTTGATTAGATTTGTCAGGTATTATGGCTGTGTTAGGTGTCAATATCCCCACTCCATTATGGCTTTCAGAAAGAATTGTATGGGTCAGTAGTGTTATATTTGAAACTTGTAATGAGTTTCTTAATACTACAAAAATCTGGCGGTGGGTGCAAGTTGTTCTGTTATCAGTTTTTTTAAATCAATTGTTTTAAGTTCAGATTGTATCATTACAGTTCAATACCATTTCAAATCTATTTCACACAAATTTATATTCTCCCACAGCTAGCTGGCCTGCTTATTCCAAGGCCCAGTGGACCAAGCAGTTAAAATGCCTTTAAGAAAAATGATTAACCTCTCAGAGAAAGACAAGGGGGCAATCACAGTTTCAACACTGCCTTCAGCAAAACAAAATGACACATTGCTGTTCAGGCCATCTTGACCCTAACATCAGCTTTTCAAGTCTTATTCTCAGGATGACAAGAAGTCTGACCTGTCCTAGTATGTCTTACATGTTTGAACTCAGATATTATGAATTACAAATTTCATGAGGATTTGCAAGTAAAATAAACCCTCCTTTTTGCAAGGGAATATTTATAATTTTAATAAGTCCCAACTCTAAGACAAATTGAAAAAACAAATCTATTATAATGAAAAGAATACCCAAGGTTAAGAAAACGACTGGGTTTTAAAATTCCTATTCTATGAGGGACTTACTAGAATAGTTTAAAAGCCATTGTTTTATAATAAATATGACACTTTATAAGTGTTTTAGTTACAAAACAAATGCTGTGATATTCTTACCAATGTCTTAATAAATCCAAACAACTATTTGAAACATGAATCAGAACAACAAATTACACTCACACAAAAAATGCAGATATTCTATATAAGACATGTAAAAACATTCTTAATTATCAAAAAGAGTCAAAGGAGGGCTCTATCAACCAGAATCTGCTAAAGGAAAATGCAGATGGAAGGATTAAAAAGGCAAAAATGAAAGACTGAAATAGAATGGCTGAACAGTCAAAACACTATTTCTAACCTTGTTTTAGAGTGTAATTAACTTTTGTGTTTTTTCTTCTAATTAATCATCTTAACATTTTCAATAAAGCACATTCCAAGCATGTTAAGGTCTATTACTTTTTAAATTAACCATACTTCTAAAGCCTCTTTAAGATATTTATACAAACGGCTCACTTGAAAAATGAACACTTTCTATTATAACACAGTGAGAACTTCTCAGTGCAGTAATCTCTTCAGTATCAAAATACCTGCGGACAAGTTTCACTCAACAATATCCAAAAAATGGCCAGAAAAAGCAACTTAAAATGCAGCACAGGAAGGTACTTGGCATGGGTTGTGCCAATTAGAAACTCATTCAACGGTGGGACTAAAATTAGAAATGAACTTACAACACACAACAAATATTAAAAAGCAAATAAAAAGTAGACACTATTAGTTCCACCTTATACAGTATGTGTTTGGGCGACACAGTCTGCCTTTGCTTGTTACTATGCCACCTTGTGGTGTGGTGTTGTGTTGGGCAGGATGAATTTCTGTTTTCTTTAATCTGTTTCTTATGCAGTCTCAGGTATATCTGTTGTGAATTGAAAATAACATGGACATTATTTGTTTGTAATTACGCACTGGCCACCACCGTAAAAATCCAGAATCTGTCCTGGCACTAACTTTGCTCCACAGCCAAGTTATAAACATAAACATAAACATTTTTCACAAGCACCGTTTGTAGCAAGCATACTTTTATTTTATTTATTAACTTAACAATTTGAACCATACAAAAAACCTGTAATCCCAGGCCACCTTAAATTCCTTTGCACCTCTACATTAGAGTCTTTTGTTTTGTAAATGTCTCGATCAACACAAGCAGCAAGCAGCCTGTTATGCCATCTCCCCACCACTGCAGCTCATCTTGGGCAAAAAGTTCACCCAGCTCAAGGCTTTTTATCTGAGTTTAAGGTGCCTGGAATTGTATATGGTAAATAATATCTCATCATTTGGAACGTGTGCATTTCATGGTTCCGTGTCTACAACGATCTGTGTAAATGTAGGATGACAGGAAATGTTGAACACATACTGTAGCTAAAACAGAAACCTTTTTCATTTTATACTAGTAATGACAAAAGTTTGACATGGACTGTATAATATGTGAAGACTGAAGTCCAAATATCAAATAAACACTTTCACAAAAGGTACATATATAACAAAACAAGTGCACTTTTATTCAAGAATATAACCAAAGAAAAAGAAATCGGGTTAGGGTATGACATTGACATGACCACTTGGATGGTGCAGCGGTAAGAACTGCTGACTTCTAATCAAGAGGTTGCGGGTTCGATTCTGGGTGCTTCCTAAAATTACCGTTTTGAGTAGTGAGCTGCTCTTATTGTTACTGTTATAGAATAAAAACATACATTTGATTTGAGTCTTTGACAGCCGGTGTAAATTTATGGTACTTGTAAAGGTTATTTTTATTCTCCCAGTCACATTCATGATCCCACCAATCAAATAAAGACATGCTATAACAGAAGTGAACTCAGATGAGGATGAGGGTTCTACATTGGAGAAAGAGAACAGAAGCCCTCCCCACAAGAAATGTCTACTCACACATAAGAACAACTCAGCTGCACCAGGCATAAAGGCGAAAGATGGCACCGTTAGGATGCAGCAAGAGGTCAGGCATCATCCTGCCAGTGAATCTGACACACGTACAGTATGTCCTTCAACGAAACAGTAGGGCATGCCAAGCTCGCCAAGGTATCGTGCATAGTCCTGTTTGTGATTATGTTTTGTGATGGTCTATATTTGAAAAACATTTATATGCTACTTATTTAAAGCCACATCGAATGTTGTTTACCTAAATTTATTTACTTATCTCTCTACAGCGTAAAGTCAAAGGAGACTGTAGAGCTTCCTGTATTGGATCGACATAGTCATGCTGACAAAGCACATTTTTTGCCTAGAATTTCCTGTTATCCTACATTTACACAAATCATTGTAGACATGGAACACACATGAAATGCATGCATTCAAAACAACAATATATTATTTACACTATACAACTTGAGGCACCTCACACCAAGATAAACAGACTTGAGCTGGGAGAACTTTTTGCCCGGTTTGAGCTGCGTTGGTGGGGGGATAGAATAGTAGGCTGCTTTCTGCTTGTGCTGATCGACAAATTTGCAAAACAAAAGACGCTAATGGACAGGTGCGAAGGAATTTAAGGTGGCCCGGGAATACGAGTTTTTTCGTAGGCTTCAGGGATTCTAGTGTTAATAATATTAAAGCAATTCAAATTATGATACATTTACTTATGGTTTCAGCTAATAAAGGTTTTCTATAACACTTGTAGCAGTAGAGGCTTTTGTCCACCTCTTGAACCCTCAGGTACCACTCTGAACACCAGGTAAAAGCACAAGACTTCTTTATTTTGTTGTCTTCATGTGCACAAAGCACCCTCCACTCCACACTCATAAATCACAATAATAAATTCTCACAAACCAATCCTCCTCGCCCAGACACTTCGCCCTCCTACCTCCCAGCTCAGCTCAGTGTCTGGGCTTTCCCATGAGTCCTTTATACACCCTGACCCGGAGGTGCCTCTGTTCCATTACCCACAAGTCCGTATTCCTTCCGGGTCTGGGTAAACAGTTCTTTTCTTCACCCCGGGAGCACGTCGTTCCTTCCTGTCATGTGACCGTGATGTACTCCCGGGTTATAGGGCACATAAGAGCCCACGAGCCCCCCTACAGCGACTCCCGGTGGCCCCCAAGGTATCCAGCAGGGCTGTGTATAAATACTACATAGTCCATGAGGCCCTGCTGGAACTCAGGGCATGATCATGCTGTCGGGAGAGCTCCTCCTGGCGGCCTGGGGGTGAGGGCCAGAATGGGAAACCGGCAATCCACCACACACTGTATATTGAACTCTACTTAAGTATAAGTATGAAAACTCAGTAATGAAATTACACCTCTTAGTGTTTTAGTATATAGATTAGAAAACAGAATAGTTGAGATGGTATTTTAATAGTAAAAGTGTAAAACATACTATACAATATATATTTGTGATTTCCTTCTTAATCTATCAATGCACCATATTTCATTCAAGAAAGCACCCGTGTCATGGCCATAAAAATATACAATTCTGCTGATCAGTAAAAGCGGAAGGTCAAAAGCAGGTAAACTTTGTTGCAAACTGTGCTCATTTCAAGTATCACTGAAATATTCAGAGGTTTGCTTTTTGATGTGCTAGATATGACAGTCACCAGTAGAAAGTGAGTGGTATACTGTATAATTTGATAAAATATTTATTGCATATTGGTTTATTTGTAGTAAAAAATTAACATATTATGTTAACAAATTTCATTCATTGATCCACTGACTGAACCTCCCAATCCGATTTTTGGGTATTAGGTTGATGATACCAACCCTTGAAGCACTGTGCACAATGCATATGACACCCCACATCAATCTATCATAGGATAAACAGCACATCCACCTTCACTTGTACCAAGCCAATGTAGAATAACAAATTAAATGAGATGTTGGAGACAACATGCACAGACAAGAGGAGGCTCCACACAGACAGTGCAAGAACTAGCATTCAAATGTAGTCTCCAACAGAAGTGTAAAATAAAGAAGCAAAACTACTTTGCTAGTTTACTTAAGTACATTTTTCATCTATATGTAACTTGCTTGAGTCAGTTTCATTCGGGGCTACTTTTACACCATTAAATTTTTAGTTCAAAGGGCATACTTTTTACTTCATTACATTTTCCAGCAAGTGCTTGTTACTTGTTACACAGACCAATCTATTATGAATTTAAAGTGCCCTACCAGATGTGTCATCAGCTTAGGATATAGTTCAGCGTTATTCAAGCACAGCCAATAGAATGCTGTTTATCATTCAAAAACTGAAAGTGCAATAGTGTGCCTTTCACTGCTCATTTGGTAGGTTGTTTCCATGCTTCCCACTCATTGTTGACACCTTTCCTCAAGGTCGTCCTTCAAAACAGCACCTAAAGAAATCTCTGCTTTGAAGAACTTGTCTTCAAATTTACAGAAGCATGAAGTATGCTGTCTTATATGGAGTCCATGAAGTCCCAAAAAGCAGTGCCTTTTTAATCTTGTGCAAACAAGATTTGATGGGCATAATCACTATCTTGAGACCACTGGTGAACAATACCCACATGTTTTATGCACAAGTTACTGTAAACTTTTTTCACGTTGTCATTATGGGGTGTTGTGTGTAGAATTTTGAGAAAAAAATGAATTAAATCCATTTTGGCTGTAACATAACAAAATGTGGAAAAAGTGATGCGCTGTGAATACTTTCTGGATGCACTGTATGTGTGGGAAAATATTCTGCAGAATTTAAATTGTCTACAGGAGTGTATTAAATATGAACATATATTAGGAGATAATCTGGTTATGATGGAGAGTTAATAATATGCCTTAAGTTTAGTTGTGGTTAATTCTATAGTTTACATGAGTGCTCAAGCAGGTAATTAAAAATAAAACTGAGTACCAAATTCAGTAAAGGAAACCACCGCTTTCTTAACAGAATCAATGTTAAAATTAAGCAACAATTTTGCAATTGTTATATGAAGTATAATGAACCCAATCTGTGTTAATTTTCACTGTTTTTTTTACATGATGTTTCTATTCAAATGATAAGGTTGCAAGCAGTTCATTTTTTTTTATTCTTGTTTTTGTATTTTATTTTATTCTTCTCTCTGGAGTACTGCTGTCGCGTATCCCAATATGGGAGGCACAGTGTAAGTCCTACCCACACTCAGCAGTAACACACTTGAGGCTCTCACTGTGACACTGAATGCACTTATTTACTGATCAAAGGCATGATGGCATTTGCATGATTCATTATCTTGTAGTGCACTTCAGTAGCAAAAATATTATGTGAGCGCTGCTTAAAAATAAATTAAATGTATTGTGACAAAGCCTTTGCACCTTCTCATTATTATAAAATGTGCTTTTACTTTTGGTACTTGAGTACTTTTGAAAGCTAATATTTTATACTTTACCTCAAGATTATTTTTCCTGAAATACGTCTTACTTCAGTGAAAGTAAAAACTGATGGAGTACTTCTACTTTTAGTCAAGTATCATTTCTAGATACTTTTTACAACTCTGGTCTCCAACAGCTATTGTGCTTAAGAGATAAAATGTATTATATGTTTAAAACTACAACTGTGTAATCGCAGCGTTAACAGAATTTTATATTGATTGGATCATTAATCATTAATGGTCATTTTTTATTCAGGCATTTACACCATGTACATACAATATCATACTTTCTTTCCCAGAATAGGGAGCATACGGTGTTAGGTTAGATATACCTAGGAAAGTTAGTAGGCAACAAAAGTTAAAAGCCTGATTACTGTTGATAGTGAACAGTATAGAACACAGGCTTGAACAATGACTTGAATAACAATGACCTCAAATAAACAGATTTTGCTAACCCATGCACAGACTCAAATTAAATTTATTGGCAGAGCAATGTTATAGTCAATCTTAAATTAAAGAATGATATTACTGGTGACTGACTAACTCTAAAGTAATTTACTGATTGGTTATTTAATCCCTTTGCTTTTTTCTACTCCTTGGCAATAACCTAATGTTTGCTGCATTCTAGTTTATGCTTAAATTAAAACATTACGAAGGTACTTCAATTAAATCCTATAGATTGGTTGCCCCTAGACCTGACCCTTGGATAAATACTTTAAAAAGGTCCTTTTGGCAGTAAGCCTCTTGATTATGATTTCCATTTCAGAAAGTGATGATTCAGTTCTAATGATTCAAGACTAAAGGTCTACGCAAAAAATACTACCTAAAAAACTATTCATAGGAATCTGCCAGAACAGCAATAAATAGAATTTTACCTGTACAGCATAATTAATACCAAAAATCTATAGAGTAAATGGAGTGCCACAGCAAAACAAAAGGAACCTGTGCTTTATGAAAAAGGAAAATTAAAAATTAAATATGAAAAATATGACCTTTTAATCAAAGTTTATAGACTCAAGGACTTGTGCAGTTTATGGTGCAGTGAGGGTAAATGCTAAGTGAGTTTGGTCAGTATGTAGGAAAATTGCGGAAAATGGCAAAATAATATATTGAGCAATATGTCTTTTTTATATTGTTCAGATGGAATCGATTCCTTTGTTGGGTTCTACAGAACCACATTTTTAGAGTGCAATAGGGATGCTGTACACAACATTTTCTTGACTATCCACCTTGCATACAACCTCTAACCTTCTCCAGAAATGGCACCATAATTTTGTGGTTGAATTTTCACCAGCTGTGCACTTGACATGGAGAAGGTATGGAAACAAACTATGGCCAGACTATGCGAAAAGCCATCAATTAAAAAAGACCCTGATTCTTAATTAACTGTTTGACGAACCCGCTGACTGAAGAAATACATTTGAAAGTATTGTGTCATAGTGCCTGCAAGAAGGGTGTGAAAAATCGGGATCAAATCAAATCATCCCCAATCATTATTATCCTGTTTTCTTCTGCATTAATTTACACTATACAAAATTTACTAGACTCAAGCAAATAGGCAATTTTAATTCAAAATGGTTCTTTTAGGGTATTTGACTGTTACACACTGCAGTTTAACTCAAATGGCATTCACCTCCATTAGTCAAAGTAAATGCTTCTCAATTAAAATTCATACAGCAAATCAATGGACATATTTTGATAAAATAAAACTCTATTTAATTAATGAAAAAACTGAGCAGAATGAAGTATCCAAGATTGAATATTTCCTTCAACACGGGATTCAGAAAGTTACTGAAGGGTTTTGTTTTCAACCAGTTAAAAAGTTTGAAGTTAATCCTTAGTAAATAAGTTTATATAGTACAAAGGGATTCTTAATACACCATAAATTAAAAACAACATTAGACAATATGTTGGCATGCTCGCATAGTTGTCAGTATCAAATGTTATTAGGCAACCTTATAACCTGAGAGCAAAGGCTTCCCTTGTATCTAGTGGTTCTAGTGCTTATGGTCCTGTAACACTTGGCAGAATACAGGAGACTATACAGGGTGACTGAATTCTTTAACAATATATAATATCATTAATATATTACATAAAGCATCACATGTTTTAAATGCCCTGAACAGAAGACAGCTGCACCAGTAATATTCTGCACTGATTTCAACACCCATGGTGGTATTTTGAGGTTCTGAGGTAAGCAGGGATCAGGATATTAAAATGCAGGTGAGGATGGAACCATTTTCTGATGTAATCATCAGAAGACAATGAGCCAAAATTATACATCCAGTCATTCTTCAGAAACCAAGGTATTTAAAGGCACTGGTGAGACTCGTTGGTGTGTTGTGCCCAAAACATTTAATTGGTTATGATGAATCCAATAAATATAAAGCAATTCACCTAATCCACACCATCCCAACCACACTCCCTTCCTAAAGTCTAGGATTATCTTCTTGCTTTTGCTAACATTAAGAAGAAGATGGTCGTCCTTGTACCTTTCTTCCACCTCATTATTGTTGTAAGATTTGGCCTACAATGGTAGTACCATTAGCAAATTTAATGATGAAGTTGGTGTTTTTCTAATCACATCATCATAAGTGAACAAGTAATGCAATGATGGCTCTAAACTGTCCCTTTGATTGGGTTCTCATGTTCAAGATCAATGCCAATCCACACTTACTGGAGTCTACTAACTAGACAGTCCAAACCTAAGGGGCACAGTGTTTTACAAACTTCCAAGATTAGGAGTTCAATCTTGGTGGAATTATAGCGCTAATTAAAAGCCATGATAACAGGACTACTGTTAACAGAAACAATGACTTTTGCTTCACTCTATGATGCTAGAAAAGTAAACATGTTCCTCTAAAAATCCACATCTGTGTCATCAGTGAACTGCAGTCCACTTATGTACTGTATTTCTCCCTAACTTGTATGTATTTTACATGTTATACATGTAAGTATATAATATATATTGAAGCAATTCCAATCTGCTCAGTTCTGTGTCATCTTTGGATATGAAGTGTTTTCTTTTCTGAATTTACACACCAGGTTTGGAAGATAGCAGCAAAACCATATTCCATCCACCCCTTAATTTTTAAATCCACATTTTCCATTACAGGTTTGCTGAAACAAGAACTAACGCGGGTGCCACTGGATGCATTCCATTACAGAACACAATCATGGATACCTCAGGCTAACTTCAAATTGCTCATTAACTTGGCACACACACCCTTAAGATAGAAAACAAAATCCTAACAAGAAGAATGTTCAGCATTTAACTGCAAATCAGATCCTGTTTCCTGGGGCTGTGAGACAGGAGCACAAAACACTGTGCATAAAGCCACCCTACAGTACGTTATTAATATAGTATATTCACTTATAATAAGATTTCATAAACTCTGAATAAAATACTTTTCTTCCTAGCAGTATAATACTATTGTACCGAAATATTGCAGATATGTCATTCATAAAAAAGAGCTTTTTTCAAGGCTAAATGCACAATTTGTTTTGCAGAATAAAAGAAATGATTCTAATAAATTCCTCTTCAAAACTGCTGACTTGAATTTTTACGCTAAAGGATTCAGTGTATATCAGAGCATTTGTCATTGTGTAATATAGCTGACTGCTCAGAAAAAAAAAGGAAAAATGAAAGAACAACATTTACTTGAAGACCGCTTTGCATAATTGGTAATTTGCTTTCTGGTAGAAAAATTAAATTAAACACTTCTCTGTTAAAAAATAAAAATTATGATGAGAATCTTCATTGATATTCTAATTGCTGTAGATCAGCTTATTTCTGTAACTCATACTTATTTTTATTAAATTGAAATGTTTTTCTTGAAAATATGCAAGAAAATATTCTCCTTCATTAAATAATCCTAACCAACCAACTAAATGACCCTTAAATGAAAAAGTCTATTTAGCTAATTCACATGAAGTAGTAGTTAAAATAATATATTTTCATAAGTATGAAAATTTCTGTCATGAAGGCGCTGTTTATATTTTTTATTAATTCTGCTACACCACATTTTTCTAATATTTAGCAAATGCACATGGTTAAGATGGCATTCATTATTGAAAGTGTCATCTTCTTTCATTTGTAAGAAATCCTGCTGAAAGGCAGCCAATGGAGACATAATCAATCCCCATGATTAAGGAAGTGTGCACAATGGCTAAAAGCTGTTTTGATTACTATGTGGTGCAGGCTCACTGTTAAAATAAAAAGGATAAAACACACAACAGAAGCAACTGAATGATAATACTTAATTCTAATTAACTGCATTTGCTGCTATTATGTACTGAGAGTAATCCTGCTGAGTAAAAAGTTTTCATTTTCTAGGTACAAATTGAGCAAACTGAAACTTTTTGACAAGTGACATCTTTTAAGCAGATTTAAATTTTTTATTTTTGAAGAAGGAACTGTAAGCATAAACAAAATAAAATTATCATTGAAAAGCTAATAAACAACTTAATTTGCAAGTTGGTGTAAATCTTTTACACAAATGTGTTGACACAAAAAAATAAAATATTAAGCACAAAACATAATAATAAAGGTACATTTCATATACATCATACGTTTAAATCACTTTAAATAAGTAAATATCAAGATTTTAGTATACAGAAGATAGAAAACTTTCAGACAATGGTTCTGTATTCAGTGGGCTTATTCCATCATGCTCTGGAAATATTAATTTATTTAGATTCAACAATATATTTAGTGGATAAACTGAACCCAGGTGTATGATTGTTGAGAGGCTGAGCTTATACCTACAGCATCAGGCACTGAGACAGGAGACCATTCTGCACAGGGTGCTAGTCCAGTGCAGGGTTGTGGTATAGCAGGTCCACAACTCAGAAAAAGCGGGCGTTTAAAATAAATAAATAACTGAACATGTTAGTGCTGGGGAGTGGAGCATGTGCAAGCAATCTGCTGAGAAGACAGCTCATTTCCGGGTTGGTACGAGGCAGTCAGATGATTGTGCATTGCCTTGCCAGCACATGTGGATGGTCTAATTGTCTCATTATCAGCCCGGCATGATCATCAAGCAATCGCAACTGCAACTGCTACCCAGCATATACAGATATCAGAGTGGAGGTTAAAGGAAGAAAAACAAAGCAGACAGAAGAGAGAGCCGGTGCAGGTGTGATGAAGAGGGAGAGAGAGAGAACCAGGCAGCTGTGAGGAGAGCCCTTCCAGGGGAGGGTGGCCACCGTTCAGGAGGCTATTGTGGAAGATCGCTCCAGCTGAGCAACTTGGGAGCTGGAGTGACCAGCTGGTGCAGGCAGCTTGCCACACAAGTCCAGGAAGGCAGTCGGAATTGGCGAGGCTCGGACGAGAAGCTCCATAATTAGCGCCATGGCCTTGGGTCCAGAGTGGGTACCTTGTTACAGCTATGGGGTGGCAGGGACCTGGCAGTTAGATTTGCTTTGAGCAGAACAGATTATAGTATTCATTGATCCATCCATCGTCTAAACCTGCTTATTCAGAGGATTCAGGAATTCAGCAATTCCTGGTTAGGGTGAACACATATACACACACATATCAAGGGACAATTTAGCATTGCAGATTCACCTAACCAGCATGTCTTTGGACTGTAGGAAGAAACCACAGCAAACCCACATAGACCTACATGTAAACTTCAGGCAGGGAGCACCCAGGACATGATCCCAAACTCCTTAGTGTGAAACAGAACTGCTACCAGTGTGTCACAATGTACCTAACTCAAAGATTAACATATTTATATTAACTGTAGTCTTATAAATTGAGGGAAAAATACCATTTTATTTGAGATTTATTTTAGTAACAAAGTACATTCATTATAGGTCCCCCTGGCCATTCCTTAAACTCTACCAAATGACAGCAATACCTCATGTTAACATTCAGTGAAGTTTTGTTGGTTTGAAAGTAAAGGTATCACTCAGCTACAGTACATGCCTAAATGTATATGGTGATTAGGTCATAAATATACAACATTTTTAAGCCATACACGGTTGCTGAAGGAAGGTGATGGTGAGTATCTAAAAAATGTGCATAAGCACATGGTTTTAAGTTAATCTGAGATTTATAAAGGAACTTAGTGTGGAAACTGGCATATGTATAGTTTTATAACTCTGACATTTTTATGTGTACATCATTATTGCCTTTCTAACATAAGCAAAGTTCATACGTGAGGCCCCTGGTGGTTTAATTGCCCAAATTTCTACCTTCTTTTTTACATCTGGACAAACTTCCTGTGAGAAATCAAGATAGTTAGATTTACATTAATCCATTATTTCAGAACATCTGTAATAGCCTTTGTTGTGGTGTTTTCAAGGTTTTTTATATGAGTGATCAGACTTTATTATTGATTAGGGTGTAGACAAGTCTAGAATTCAATAATTAACTGGAATATTGCCTATACTCTATGAATCATAGCTGAGAAACTGCATTATATGCCATACCATTCAAATGTATGACATATGTGCTTTCATTATGTTCATCATGTTATGGGTTATACTAATGAACTTTACTTTGCCTTCAAAAACCAAACAAATGCTACAAATTTAGCAAATTTGTTAATGCTGGACATGTTGTATTGGCTCCAGCAGACCCTGTGACCCTGTAGTTAGGATATAGCAGGTTGGATAATGGATGGATGGATGTTGTATTAATAAGAAGATATACTTTGTCCTTCAAAGCGCCGAAACACTGAACACATTTTATTATAGTATTAATAAATAAAGCAGCTTGTTTTATTGCTGACGTAGACAAGCAAAATAGCCATTTTGTTTGAAACTTGCCTTGATTTTTACTTGCTACAACTGTTCTGTACAGGCAACTGTGAATGCATGCATGGTTCCTCTGAAACCCTGAGCTTTATACGACAGTTATAAAATGATGGATGCCTGCAGAACATCCATATGTTGATGTACTTGTTACAATCAGACAATGAATGGGAAACCTTTATTGTGTCTGTGTGGGACACTGTATTGAAAAGCAATCAATCTTGTCATTGTTTTATCTCCTCTTAGAAATTTGTGACACTACAAGATGAAACAATTATAGCTCACATCTAATCAGTCCATCATTGCACTTTCAAAGCACACATGAATTGTTTTCTGAACTCTAACTCCATATTGAAATAAAAGTGGCATTAACAAAAGCACAATTTCAGCAGTCATGGGCTTAACTTCTGCTTCAGTCACAAAGACCTTTTAGACATGACTTCAGCTGTTTTGTTTTCAACATGTGTTAATGCAGTGCTGTACCATCATCACCAGCTCTGTGACCCATCTGCCTATGTAGCTTTGACTCACGTATATATTTGTCTACTTACAGTCAAAATACTAGCTTTTTCCCCTGGTATGACAGATGCTGTAAACTGTGTACTGTTATGTTTTTCAACTTTTAGTATCGACTTGGTACTTGAGAGGCTGAAGAATGAAGAGAATGAGAGAGAGAAGAGGTTGGATGATGTGGAGATAGTGAATCAGGAAGTGTAATGGATTAGCAAGGAGGAAGTAAGGACAGCTATGAAGAGGATGAAAAATGGAAAGGCAGTTGGTCCAGATGGCATACCTATGGAAGCATAGAGGTGTTTAGGAGAGATGGCAGTGGAGTTTTTAACCAGAATTTTTAATGGAATGTTGGAAAGTGAGAGGATGCCTGAGGAGTGGAGAAGAAGTGTACTGGTGCCAATATTTAAGAATAAGGGGGATGTGCAGGACTGCAGTAACTACAGAGGGATAAAATTGATGAAGTTATAGGAAAGAGTAGTGGAAGCTAGGTTAAGAAGTGAGGTGATGATTAGTGAGCAGCAGTATGGTTTCATGCCAAGAAAGAGCACCACAGATGCAATTTTTGCTCTGAGGATATTGATGGAGAAGTTTAGGGAAGGCCAGAAGGAGTTGCATTGCGTTTTTGTGGATCTGGAGAAAGCATATGACAGGGTGCCTTGAGAGGAGTTGTGGTATTGTATGAGGAAGTCGGGAGTGGCAGAGAAGTACATAAGAGTTGTACAGGATATGTACGAGGGAAGTGTGACAGTGGTGAGGTCTGTGGTAGAAGTGACGGATGCATTCAAGTTGGAGGTGGGATTACATCAGTGATCGGCTCTGAGCCCTTTCCTATTTGCAATGGTGATAGACAGGTTGACAGACGAGATTAGACAGGAGTCCCCGTGGACTATGATGTTTGCTGATGACATTGTGATCTGTAGCGATAGTAGGGAGCAGGTTGAGGAGACCCAGGAGAGGTGGAGATATGCTCTAGAGAGGAGAGGAATGAAGATCAGTAGGAACAAGACAGAATACATGTGTGTAAATGAGAGGGAGGTCAGTGGAAGAGTTGGTGAAGGTGGATGAGTTTAAATACTTGGGATCAACAGTACAGAGTAATGGGGATTGTGGAAGAGAGGTGAAAAAGAGAGTGCAGGCAGGGTGGAAAGGGTGGAGAAGAGTGTCAGGAGTAATTTGTGACAGACGGGTATCAACAAGAGTGAAAGGGAAGGTCTACAGGACAGTAGTGAGACCAGCTATGTTATATGGGTTGGAGACGGTGGCACTGACCAGAAAGCAGGAGACAGAGCTGGAGGTAGCAGAGATAAAGATGCTAAGATTTGCACTGGGTGTGACGAGGATGGATAGGATTAGAAATGAGTACATTAGAGGGTCAGCTCAAGTTGGACGGTTGAGAAACAAAGTCAGAGAGGTGAGACTGCGTTGATTTGGACATGTGCAAAGGAGAGATGCTGAGTATGTTGGGAGAAGGATGCTAAGGATAGAGCTGCCAGGCAAGAGGAAAAGAGGAAGGCCTAAGCGAAGGTTTATGGATGTGGTGAGAGAGGACATGCAGGTGATGGGTGTAACAGAGCAAGATGCAGAGGACAGAAAGATATGGAAGAAGATGATCCGCTGTGGCAACTCCTAACGGGAGCAGCTGAAAGAAGAAGAAGAAAAAGTATCGACTTGGTACCAAAGTATCGGTTCTTGTGACATTCATATTTGCAACTATACTCATTATCTTTAAATGATTCATTATTCTTCCACGTACAAAAAATGTTATGTTTACTTAATATTACTATTATTATTACGCTGGCTGTTTTTTAAATAAATATTATATATTGAACAGTCTTGTGCTCTGCTTTCACATTATGCTCTATCAGTCTGAAAGAAAAAAAAATATTTCTTAGGCTTTGCCAGGAGAATTATTCAGAAAGTTCTTTGTTTTTTTAGAAATCACTAACAAAAGGGGGTGAAGATTCTAGATAAACACTGACTGTTTCAATTGTGTCAAAATGATATTAACTTAATGTTATAAAGTGTTACTATACCCTACCATTTGAAACCCTCACACTCACTGGAGATCAGACATGCTAGAGCACCACAGCCTCCAAACTACACAAGCCTAGAACTTTTACATTTTAATCTTACACTCTGCAAACCTGTGAATGCTCTGACAGCACCTAGAAAAGGTAACAGCCAGAGTATCAAAAGTGCATCAGTTACAAGACACAGAGACAGAGAATGAGAGAGAGTGAGTGACAGTGAGAGTCCTAAACTCTGCAGCCACATTCATCCAGACATACCTGGATATATCTTGCACTGAATGATTATGTACTGCAAGCTAAAGACACAATGATTATTTGCATCATGATTGTTTCTTGCTGTTACAGTATTTTGCCCTTATTATGGCTCCAAGCTGGATTTGTAGTCAAAACTACCTATCCATGGTGTATTTCCCAATACAGAGATACAGGGATCTAAAACAGGTCAATCAGAGCTTCTGTCTTTCCACTACAACAAAAGTGTTGGAATTTTCACATAATATAAAGGCCTCCCAGATACTGTAATTAGTGAGTGACATCAGACTTTCAAATTCCCTTTAACTACAAACTATAAACAGATCTAGGACAAAGGCCACCTAGAATGAAGAACACAGTGATTGAAGGAAAGCAGCTTAACTCTAATAGCATCTTTGAAGTAGAAGTTGAGTAAGTGAATTATTTAAATAGGTTGAAGCGTCACTCAAGGCACAATCTATATGACCACAGTCCAGTACAGTGGCCACGCCTGAAGATTATGTGTTTTTATTTTTCTACTAAATGAAATAAAATATTGATTGCATATTGGTCTGAGGTAATTATATTTAACGTTAAAATTCACTATGAACATGAACATATGTGGTATCTGTTACAGACCTTCAGCTCCTCCCAAACAATTTGACATCTATAAAAATTATACTTCTGATAAAAATAATTTGGCATGAAAGGTAGGCGGTCTCAGCACCATCTGGTAAAAGCCGAGCACTGCTCCAACTACGATTTTCTATTGGCTTTACAATGGGGAGCATTCTTTAGAGAATGCTTTTTACCATTTGTAACCACAGCAGGGAACAATAGTGATATATTACTTACAGACTGTGCCAAGCTCATACTCAGCTGACTCAAGTTACTGATATATGGATTACTAAAATCCACAGAGAGAGAAGCCTGCACAAATTAGCATTCATCATTAAGCCCTGAAAAGACACACTACCATTTACAGAGATTTAATTTCCCATCAAATGCTCTCCCTTTAAGACCTTTGTTTTGGTCTGTACACACATGTTAGGTTTAGTGTAGCAAAGACTACAATAAAATAATGACATGTTGAGACTTAAAAGTAGCTCTCTAACCTTCTAGCAGTGCTTTCCCTTCTTTAGTCACTAGTGGCTAATCAGTACTTAAACATGAATCACTTCAGGGATTCTTCAGTCACTAAATTAATCTTTACTGTATAAAGCACCTTTAAGGGAGAGCTCCATCACAATTTTTAAAAAAGAAACAATGCTTTACTTAAAGTACTTACAATGGCATCAAACAGCCATGTATTAGATGTGTTGTGAGGCTTTTTCAAATCTTAAGTAATTAATTTTTCATTAAAGCCTTCAATTAGATACTATAATGTGGTGTATAAATACCTTATATTCGCTGAAATTAATAAAAAATCAAGACTACTTGTCTTAGGGACAACCAGAGGCTAAGCCAGAAATTTTAAAGTGGGTGGGCGTGCAAGCAACTGGGTGGAGAAGCAATAAGACATATTCCAGGTGGTGTGGGGTCCCCCTTGAACTTTAGAGCAGTTCAGATCAGTGACGATCGATCTAAGGTCTCTCTCTAAAAGTTTGGAGCAGTCTGGTTTATTGATGTTCAGTCTCAAGCCCCTTTGTCCCCCATGGAGGTGAGGGGCAAAAATGATTGACAATTCATGATTAACATAAATCAAATAGAAAAATTAGGTGGACTTGGATTATGCAAACCCCACCTCCACTACCACTTTTCATATCTTTGCACATGGGAATAATCATTGCAAAACGTGCTCTAGGCTAATTTCCGTTTGCAAATTTATTAATACTATTTTTCTGACTTTCTCTGGAAATCCAACTTTTTTTAAGATGACACCTATGGAACTCTCGATGGTGCAACCGTTTCCGGGGTTGACAAATAGTTGGAAAAGACATGGCTACCCCGTGTATGATTGCCTGTCATATCACTAATCCCTAGCTTACTATTTACATGGCATGTTCCTGCCATTGTTGCAGTGATGCTGCAACCCTCTCGTCAGCTCACACAAGCTTTCCTTTTATTGTCAACCATGAAATCTGAACTGTGCAGGGTTGGTTTGAGGTTATCGGGGTTGTGAGATGGTGGCTGGACTGTTATTTTATGACAAGTTCAATGTTACGTTTCTTTAAGATGTTGGCTACTTTGTTTCTTATAAAAAAAGATTTGATCATACAAAGACAAAATCAGAGCTTGTTTTTCCTCACCCCTTGTGTGAAGAGGATGTGTGAGGAAACAGAAATGCAATCATCCATTAAGCATCAGCATTCATATTATATTTTTAGGAAATTGGCTTAAGTTGCCAACATATTTTACCATTAATGGACATATATTTGAGTAGTTGTATTTTTTTAATAATGTATTTATTTGAATTATATTCTCATTTTTATTTTTACTAGAACATAAATTACAAGTACTGAGCTTATCACTGGTTGCAAATCTATTCAAATGCAATTTGTTTATTTTTTTCTGAAATTTAAATCTCTTTTCTTTTTTGTCTCCAAACTCAGCTACCCAACATTATTTTTGTCTGGTCACCAATGCCATTGATTTAATTTTTTAGGTCAGCAGATGATTTCTAATTGTATTTATAACAACTATCACCATCAATATAAATTGATCCTGCGCTATTTGTATTACTGTGGGCACCTGAATTTTCTTTGATTAATTCTTACAATTTATTCTCAGAAGAAAGTCCAGACTTTTATTATAAGGCCTTATTTAAATCACAGTTGAATAATTCTAAATGGTAACACAGAATAAAAGAAGCCGCAAACAAATAACATTTGAATGGTTAAATGTCTCAAAATGTCTCAAATGGTTAAATGTCTCAAAAAATCAAAGAAATATGACTAATAATGCTCCAGGAAACAAAGAAATCCCTGACTATTAATTTTGCATAAGATGAATACAAACACATTCCAAACGTCACTTGGATCACAATTTGAATGTGTTATGAAAGGTATGTCATAGAAGTGAATTAAGTTAAATTACCTTAAGCATATGTGGCATGAGCATTGACAGAGTATGAAAAATGTGAAGTTGTTTTTCATTTTTATAAAAAGATCCTGTACAGAAATGCTTGGTACACTTTTATTTTACACCCATCTCAAAAAACAAAAATCAGTTAGTTCCTAAAGTTACAGTCTAATTAGCATATGACATATTACAAGTGCACATACTGTTATTTACAAACTATGCTGGTAGTTCCATTACTGCCACAGATACGCATGGTAATAAACTCCCTGACAAAAACAATAATATTCATTTGTGGTACTTTTATTTCCTTTATATGAAATGCAGCATAAAGCAGAGAAAAAGTATTATAAGATGCCCACAAATTTTAGTTATTCCTGAAAATGACCTGACCATTACTGTTGTGACATGTATGTGTGAGTAGGTGAACACCAGTGACACACATAACTCATGAATGGATTACTATTAAATAAGGCCATGAGTGGAGTTTAGGAGAGGCTTGCTCCCCCCAACAGATGCACTAGGTTACTAAAATAAATCTCAAAGTTTTTTTTTTCTTCAAACGTTTATTCAAGGCCAAAGATAATGTACAGTAAATATGCTAATAACCAATAAATATGATAGTGAAATCTATCCTACCCTAAACAACTCTCTCTCTACATTGCATTTGTCATTCCAATAGATGACGCATTATACACATTAATACTTCTTCTATGACCACCATATCAAATGGCATATAATAATGACATGTGCATTACACACATCATGACAAAAGATGGCACATCACAAACATTTGTAGCAATGCTATTTTATTACTACAAATGTCTGTGATGCGAGATCTGTTGTAATGACAAATTCAATGCACTTTATTAATGCAAACATTACAAAATAAATTCCAATAGATGATGAACTGCAAACATTAACTCCTAAGGTCTACTTTGATTACTAATTTATCATTAAAGCAGAAGAGTTCTGACTGGAGACAAAATGCAGCTAACAAGTGCAAAGAACATGACTGGTGCTAGTATTAGCCACGAAGGAGGCACCAAACAGAGTCAGACTAAATCACAAGCGCCAAGTTTGTTCACTATGGATGACGTGTGCACAATCAAGTCATGGTGAATACATACTGAGGGAGCTCCACACAAGAAAAGTTAGCATTTCTATCATTTCGATATCTCTCTCTATTTTGCTGCATATGTGCATGTCATGCACCCTCCATGGTGTTTGCATTGCTTGTACTTTACATAAACATTTTAATTGCTATTCTGATAGAAAATGCATAATTCTTACAGAGCATACCATTTGATGAATATAATATTTGACAACAGCTAAATAC